>NW_010362482.1:2068744-2156733 GCF_000414095.1 Morus notabilis
GAGCTTTGTTTAATATTCAATTTTCTGTCGTCTTGCTGTCAGTCTCATATTTTCTCTTTAGAACTTGTGAGAATGTTTTGCAAGATAGGCTAGAGTTTTCTTGGTGAGGTTAGAGATGAACTTCTGTTGAGTGACCCAATTCGGGGTTTTGATTCCTTGTGCTGTAAAGTTCAACATCTGAATGAATTAAATCTCATCTATTTTTCTATTACTTTTCAAAATATTGTGTGCCAATTTTTATATAAGTTCAGTCACGCTTTTCTTATGTAATTCTGTCATGCAATGTTTTGTTATTCAAATTATTTTGCAAATTGTCTTTTACTGCAATATTGTCATATTGATATATTGTCGATTTTAGATAACTTGTAATAATAATATTTCTGGAGTCAACATAGAGATTTAATCTATTCAGTTCTTTTATTTTGTGAATCAAAACTGAAATTGGTGAACGAAGCATTAGGGATTCTCGACACCTTACCGTTTTCTTCAACACAAATCTTTTCTCCTTTTTATTTTATTTGCAACAAAAATCTCAAAAACTCTCATTTTTCCTTAATTCAATTTTCTCTAACGCTCTTATTCTATTAGTCTTTCTTGTTATTTTGTTATCTCTCTGTGGATACGACCGCCCTTCTGTGCTACAATTGACCGCTTGTGAATATCACTTTTGAACGTTAATCACATACCATGCTCTTAAATTGCAAACTCTTATTATTTTGAAAACTGTAACAAAACCCTATAGCCTACTGTTTGCAATTAGCTAGATTCCAAGCATATTGTAAAACGTCCAATTGTGTGTGAAACTAATGGTACTAGAAAACACCAAAATACTAAACTTGCAGCCATTCATTCTTGTTGTTTATTTTCAATTTGTGGTAACAAGAAAATTCTGCAAAATGTTAAAAGTTTCTTTTAAGAAAACACTGGGTATGTTTGAGAGAAGCCTTAATTCAGTGAACTTGTGATGTTGGAAGGAGAAATAGGTTAGTTAATGTTATTAAGAGTACTTTCGGTTATCGCTTGTGTAATAATATCAAAGTAACAAATTAAAATAAAATGATTGATCATGTGAAAAGAAAATTGAACTAATCAATAATTAATAATCTTATTAAAGGTAATTTTGGAATAATAAGAGTGTTTGAAAAGAAATTTAATAATTTCAAAATAATATGGGCCGGGTGTATTTAGAAGGAGACATAAAGAGTAAAATAAGGTGTGTGAATAGAACCACGAGACTTAAAATGAGAAAAATGATTATAAAAATGATAGAATCTCAAAACTCAAATAGAGGATCAACCACAGAAAATGTGGAAAACAAAGGTAGAAATGTAAAAAAACTCCACCATATGGAATTGGGTTTTAACTCAAATGGTTAATCTAGTGAATGGAATAGCTCACTCTCTTATAAACTCATCCTAGCTCTCAGCCCTCATTTGTTGTCAATGTGTGACTTTGTTCACACCTCTAACAATTCCCCCTTCGAACAAAATACTACAGTCTCCCTTTGAACGATAATTCATTCCATCCATTAAATTCTTCATCGTACTTCCATTGTGTTACATGGAGATCCCATCACCCTGCACTCTCCATTGCATATCTCCGCGTTTCATGGTCTGTACAAAAACCTTTACGTCTCCACTGTGTCTTTTGGCCCGCGTTACTGTGGATGGAAGGTCCACCTTGAGCTTTCATAGAATTTTTTTACCATGGCAATCAGGGGCCCACACCTTCATCATGCGCATCAAAGATACATCTCGGGCATACACTTTGCAATATTTGTGTCTCAGCTCTGATACCAATTATTAAAACCATTGACTTCACCATAAAAAATTAAGGTCTCAGCTCTGATACCAATTATTAAAACCATTGACTTCACCATAAAAAATTAAGATTCCAACTCAAAAGATTAACCTACTAAGTAGAGTAGCTAACTCCCTTATAAACACATCCTAACTCCCATTTATTACTGAGGTAGGATTTTGTTTGTACTAACATTATGTACCCTAGATTTAACAGTATTTGATAATTTAAAATTCAAACATTTAATTTTGATAATATGACTAAATTTAACAATTTATTGTGATTATAGTCAAATAGCTAAGTAACGTCAATAAATAAACGAAATGTCCACAATATTTACACAAAACTTACCAAAAACATTTCGTTAATCAACAAACTAAACCTAGCTTTTTAAATTAGCATTTGAGACTTTAAGTGGCGTAATTAATATTGATTATTGATCAGACAACAATTATAAAAAGATTGTTAAAATTTAAAGCTTTCATACTAAAATTAAAAGTTTAACAAAAAAAATCAAGATGTGTGAGTGTAATTTTTTTGGTCAAATTTAAGAATGCATTTTTTCATTTTTTGTAAAAAGAAAAAAGTTATAATAACACTTTCTGTGAAGTTCATTCACCTACTGCTCCTGCCTGACAAGCTTCGCAGTAGGTACCTTGGTGCGTTTGAAATAAGAATTTATGTCATAGTTCGGATTATGGTTTGTAGCTCGTTATAGTATTTTCTCTTACAAAATAACACACGTAAATCAAGAATAATTTTAAATTATGATTCTGAATTTATAAACCAAACGTTGACGCTTCTGTTTGTGCTGGATTGGACGGTGTCGGGACAGGTGTTGTGATACGAGACAATGGGGGCTCTGTTGTAGTAGCTATGGCAAAATAGATGGTTGGCTCTTTCTCCCCCTTTTTAACAGAAGGTCTTACTGGTAGGGAGGGCCTTCAGTTTGCTGCAGATTGTGGTCTCAGAGTTCAGTTTATGGAGAGTGATGCTCTTTTAGTCATCCGTGGTATTAATTCTCCCGCTAATTTGGCTCCTGCGGGTCCTTTAATTTCGGATATAAAAAAAAAAACCCTACATTACCGGACCTTGTGTGGTTAGCTCTTCGGATTGTGTGATTTCATTTAAATTGTGATTTAAACCGGTGTTTAGATATGCAAATAAATTGTAATTTGAATTGGAAATAAAATTTAAATTGTGTTTGGATAAAATGTTGAAAACCGTCCTTAAAATTTTGTAACAAATCTTATAAAATCTCATTGTAAATGACATTAAAAGATATGTAATATGAATGGAGATTTATTTTTCTCTTTATTATGAACATATTAAAAAAGAAAATCATCTCAATTGGAATTGAAATGGAGAAGTTATGATATTTTTAAGCAATTTTGATTGTGTCAATTTAGGGAGAGATAAATTCTAAAATCAGAGTTTGAACTATTGTAAATAGTTTAAATTCTCAACCAAACATCAATTTAAATCTTAAACTAAGGTTTGAAGTGAATTCTATGGTTTGAATGGTTTAAACAAACAAGATAATAATTTGTTTAAAAGAATTATTTTAAAAATAATAAAATGATGACTTCGTTCATTTCGCTCGTTCCACTTAAGAGCTTAGAGCAATTCTAACCGTGTTAGTTATTTTATATTTTTAATCAAATAGTCAATAATTTTACCTTTTTAAGTTTTTCTCCACTCCAACTATTAATTAAATAGTTAATTATTTTAGCTAAAGTATTTTCTACTAACTAAACATAGCTAGTAAGAAACGTGTAATTATTTGTTTTTATTATTATTCTATTCATTATTTTATCATAAAGTAAAAGTTAAAAGAAGTATTTATATTTTAAATTTAGAAAACTATTAAAATAATTTATGTTGAACTAAAATAGAAACTATGATTAGAGTGACTCATTAGGTTGTTAATTAAAATAGTTTTGTAGCTATTTTAGATAGAATTTAGTTAAAATTTATAGAGTTTCTTTAAAAATGCTCTTAAAAAGTAAATTTATATAAGAAAAAATATTTAAAAAGTGAATTTATATAAGAAAAATTATTATAAATAAAAAAATTAAATTTTAATTTTTTTTTTAACCGTAACAAAACGAACGGGTCAAATTATCCTTCGTGAGCCTGGTGTAACCCTATCATCACCCCCACCATAAACCCTGTGCATCTTCACCCTTCCAAAAGCTCGAGGGTTCATCAGTTGATGGGTTAAACTTAAACCCCTTAAACCCCATTATCCACCTCCAAAAATTCGAAACTCAGCCTCCGACACAAGCAACCCGGCACAATGATCCTTTATCGCCCCAGCGCAGTTCTCCATATCTACAAGCTATCACCTTCATCGTTTCCGCCCAAATTCCTCTCCCAATTCAAACACTCCTACTCATTTCTTTCCCATTCTCCTTCACCTTCTTCTTCTTCTTTGTCGTCGTCGATTCCAATCCGCTGGTTTTTGCTATCCAAACCTTGCAGCCGACAATTCAGACCATTTAGTTTGGCGGTTGCCACCGCCGTCAAGAACGGAACCGGAGGCGACACGTTCTTCACCGAGGAAAGCGTTTCGTGGACATCCCTAGGCGTTTCGGATAAGCTTTCTCGAGCTCTCTTCAATGCCGGTTTTGGCCAGCCGTCTCTGGTTCAGGTATTCTTAGTTTAACTAGCAAAATCCTGTTTTTTCATTTCTCTGAATTTATGCCCACCACCTGTTTGATTGCTGAGAAGCTTCTGTTTAAATAATGTTCTTGTTTTTTTGGTTTACGAAAGTGAAAAATTGAAAAAGTTTATCAAGTGTAACCAAGAAAAGTTTTTGAATTTTAGCAAAGCCAAGTGTTGTTATAATTGGAATAATGAATTTTCTTTTGGTTGATAATTAGGCGTCGTGTATACCATCTATATTTTCCGGAAAGGATGCGGTTGTTGCTGCTGAAAC
This sequence comes from Morus notabilis, assembly GCF_000414095.1. Classification (NCBI taxonomy): domain Eukaryota; kingdom Viridiplantae; phylum Streptophyta; class Magnoliopsida; order Rosales; family Moraceae; genus Morus; species Morus notabilis. The sequence goes on from NW_010362482.1 coordinate 2,073,486, forward strand.
CGGAAGTGGTAAAACACATGGCTATCTTGTCCCTCTAATTGATAGGCTGTGCAATGCACAAGATGATTCGGATAATGTTGCTTCTGATCAAGGAGTGTCCGCGCCCCGTAAGCTCTGTCTTGTTCTATGTCCAAATGTGACATTGTGTGAGCAAGTTGTGCGCATGGCCAATGTCCTTTGCGGTGATGATGGTCAACCGCTTCTCACAGCGGCAGCTGTCTGTGGACGACAGGTAATTTTGTATTGAGTTTCTTGATTCTGCTACAATTTTTAAATACTACGATAAGGTTCTCATTCTCAGAAAACGGTTTTCTGCTTTGACTGCAGGGGTGGCCGGTCAACAAGCCCGATATAATAGTGACAACACCTGCTGCACTGCTAAATAATATTGAGCCAAATAAACGTCGTCGCCTGGTGTTTTTGCGTGGTGTGAAATTTGTGGTAAGTTTTGGTCCCATTTGGTTTAATGATTGTTTTGGCTTTATTCACATTGACAATTCTGTTATATTCGTTGCAGAACTGTGTAGCATATAAGTTTACGTACTACAAATTGTAATTTCAGGTGTTTGATGAAGCTGACATGCTTCTCTGCGGGGGCTTCCAAAATAAAGTCATTCGTCTAATACACATGCTACGCTATGATGAGAAACAATTGTCTTGGTCAAAAGAATCTGTACCTGAGTTGCAAACACAAGTGGAACTTGAAGCTTCATCAGAGTTCAGTTTAGAGGATGATGAAGACTCAAAAGATGAAATCATCTCAGATGGGGAGGAAAGTTTTGAGAGTGTTGTTGATGACGTATGGGAGGATATTGAAACTGGACCTGCCAAAAGAACAGACTGGAGGAGAGCAAGGAAGGATTATGAACGTAGTAAACAGTACATTTTCGTTGCAGCCACTCTTCCTCTCAATGGAAAGAAAACTGCCGGTGGAGTATTGAAAAACATGTTTCCAAATGCCAATTGGGTTAGTGGGAACTACCTGCATCGTCACAACCCCAGGTTTATACACTTTTGCTTGCTGATTGTTAACCAATAGTAGTGTTAGCTTTCCTCTTGCTGGTCAGCTGCCATCCTATTTTGTCAGTTGTCACAATTTCACACGATCACGTGCATGATCTAAAAACATTTTTGTAGCAAACCAAGTGTTTCACTGGGAGAGTGTATGGTTTATGGTACTTCATGGACATAATTGGTGGGTGAGCATAAAAATAATGAACGACAGTTGGTTGTATGCTTCTTAGTGTTTACAGCGGGTACTCATTGGTGCACTTTATTTATTTATTTTGAAGGACTTTAAATCCTAGTTTAATCTCTTAGCAAAAGAAGAAAAAAGGGAGGAAGAAAGAAAGAAAGAAAAATCTAGTTTAATCACAAACAGATGGTGAAATAGTTTTCCTTAAAAAGCTTAATCAAAGTATCAAGAAAAGTAGTTAGAAATTCAAATCCTTGCGGCATTAGTAATCTTTGTGAGTACATACATGATATAACATAGTTATAAATTTTTGACAAATTGGAGCTTTGTGATTAAACTCCTCCTACTTCTGCTATTTAGAATGATATCATTTAATCTAAAGCAGACATTAATCCGTTACTTTGTTTTTTGCCCCGTTGGTGTTGTTACTTTTAAGTCTTTAACTTTTATGTGCGGTAAGTTGTTGACACTTTTCTACTTCAGACTAAAGCAGAGATGGGTAGAAGTTTCAGTTGATACTCAAGTGGATGAACTAATTAAAGCTGTAAATGGAGGTTCTAGATCTAATTCAGTGGATTTAGGCCGAACAATTGTGTTTGCAAACACTGTTGAGGCTGTTGAAGCTGTGGCAAAGATACTGTTGAGAGCTGGAATTGAATGTTACCGCTACCATAAAGATTTTTCCTTGGAGGAACGCGCAAAGACATTAGATGATTTCCAAGAAAAAGGTGGTGTTCTTGTGTGTACTGATGCTGCTGCCCGTGGTGTTGACATTCCTAATATCTTGCATGTTATTCAGGTCAGTCTAATTTGTGTCAAATAGTTATATTCTTGCTTAAATATTTAGTCATTGGAGAGCTAAACTGGATAGGAGTACCATATAATAACAACTGAAAAGCAAAATACTTGTATGTTGATGTCAGAGTAGGAAAACACTTATTCAACTCTTTTTTGAGAGGATTTATGAATCTATGAGCTAAACTCTTGGAGTGATTTATTTATCCAGGCAGATTTTGCTACTTCTGCGGTAGACTTTTTGCACAGGGTTGGTCGCACAGCTAGAGCCGGTCAATATGGACTCGTCACTAGCTTCTATACCGAGTCTAATCGGGATCTGGTTGCTGCTGTCCGTCAAGCAGGGGAGCTTGGTCAGTCTGTGGTAATTCTCACAGCTCATAAATCTAATATGCATACACTTTTTTTTGCCCTCCCTCAAACAGAAGGTAGAACCATTATTGGTTATGCTTCTTTCTCCTAATCTTATCATTGGTTAATTTTACCCTTAAAATCTCAGCGTTTTTTTATTTTCTTCATCCACGTAACTTTAGCGCGGGTTACAACTCAAACGAAGATTGATCATTCAGGTTTCTATTTTGGTTTTCTGGTGACACTACTTTGGTATGCAACAATATGAAGGGAGAAACTAACTTGTATCCGAAAGAGAATCTATATCTATGTGCCATGTGGTACACAAATGAGCAGTGGTCCAACTAATACAAACCAAAAGCTTTTCTATTAAACAAATTAGTAAAATAAAAAAGCTGTAGGGCGGACCATGTGTCTTTGGATTGAAGATTCTTATTTTCTCCTCATTAACGACTATTTTTTTATTTTTTATTTTTGGCGAACAGGAGACGGCATTTAGCAGGAAAAGAGGCTTCCGAAATAGACTTAAGAAGAGAGGTAAAGCTCAACTCTTTGAATTCCTAATATCTTGGACTAAAATTTCCATGTGGGTGGACGGTGTCACTGGAAAATTTTCTTATCAACTATAAGTTGCATCAACCTACTAAATGGAATATTTTCCTATCCACTTGAATTTTGTATGATGATCTATTATAAGTTGCCACTGACGTTTAACTGAACGTTTTGAATTTTAGCAGGCTCCAGAAAGGCTGCAGATACATCAACTGTTGAAGAAAGTGTTCTTTCATATTAATTAAGCTGCGAGTAACTTCACCTGCAAAGAAGCATCTAGAGATTTTAAAATCTTGATCACATCTATCATAATCTGTTCACACGGCCCCGATTACGAGTCACTCTCTCTTCACACATCGTCTTTGATCTGCGCCGGGTTCGCGTATCTCATAGCTACACATCTAGAGACTGATTTTGACCCACACATTCATCGTGGCTACACCTTCTCCGCAATAGACAGGCAAAATTTTCGACGTATAGGCTATACATGATTTAATTTCTAAAATTGTGGTAATAACAATTTTAGGTGGTGCAACTTATGCATTATTGTATTTCTTTGGTGGGGTTCGAGTTAGACGTCAATGGCACTTTTTAGCAAACAAACGGGTAAACATGCCCATACATTTCATTCGCTTCACGGCCTATGTTTAAGATCTCCATGATATTTAGAAGTGTTCCATAACAACTAGGGTCCCTTATTACTGTTTGTAATGTTGTTTTCATGGTATAAAAAGGTCGATTTACTATTTGTCCAGCCCAAGTTCAGTTTGTGGAATTATTTATTTCGGGAGAAAATTGTTAGATTTACCCATTTACTTTTTACTCTTGATTAATACTGTTTAACTAATATATTATCAATTTGGTTCATAAATTTGAATATAAAGGTTTAAACATAAATTTAAATTTTATGAGAGAAAATAATATAGTAAAAAGATTTGAACAATAATTTAAACTTATGAAACAAATGAATGGATAATTATTTAACTAAAAAAAATATTAATTAATAGTAAAAGTAGAAATGCAACCGCGTTTGTCTCTTTTTCTCTCGTTTCTTTTGATCTTTTCTCTACCAGGGGTTCAGAAGTTGCAGTCCATCTACGAAACTTATTTATTCCTAATACCTAAGTGAGAAATTGTTTTTTGTTTTTTGTTTTTTTTGGGTGGGTGTTTCGTTGCCCACCTTTTGTCACCCCACTTTATTTTTATCTTGTTTTTAAGTTTTTCTTTTTCTTTTCTTCTTTTTCCTCCCTTATCTTTTTTATGGTATTTTTTAACCTTTAATTTTTATATATTTTCAAGTATATCTCATTGGTGGGCAACAAAACACCCATAAATATATATATTATTTTTTCTTAATTATTTTGTTAAAATAATTTATTCTTAAATGTGTTATTCACATAAACATCTTTTGTTTGTGCCCTCATAAATTTGAGTTTTAATTGTGAAACATTACAAGTTTTTTTCTTAAATTTTGTTTGTCTTTTTTACTCCTGTCTTTTGTTTCAAATTTTTGTCTTTATTTCTTTTATTTTTTTTCTCGATAATTTATACTACCGTTATTTTACCGTGTGCGTTTTTTCACTAGTACTCTAGAAAATAAATAGAGAGAATCTCTACAAAATTCTGTTCTCTCGGTTGTTATCCACCTCAGGTTAAGGCTCGTACCACGCACAAATATGCTCCACAAACTTGATACCGGCCCCACTACGGCACTACCGCAGCTGGATTCTCACAGTTGCTAATGGTTCGGCTGTCAGCTTCGGCATTCTGTGGGCAATCCTAACATTGCATGTTTTGCTAATAATATGAATACTAGAAAATTTGTTGAGGGTTTCGGTTTCGACCATCTCTTTTAAAAAAATATCAGCACGTTTTTTTTTTTTTTTTTAGGAAAATGGCCGGTGAGCATTAAATGACATCGGCCACTCAGTCAATTAGTGATTGATTAATAATTTATGTTGGTTAAACTCTTATTGATATTGATTAATTTGTGATGGTTTCTTTTTTATTGGCTTTTTTTTTTTTATAAAAAAGAAGAAAAATTATTTTTTTAGTTTAACAAAACTTGAAATATTTTCAAAAAACTTGCTGAAGACATATTCAACAAGGACCTAAGGTACATCGGTTTATTGCTGTAGAAAAGGCCTATTGCTGATCACCCAATTTTGCTTTTTGGATGTCAGATTCAGCATTTTGTGGGCAATCCTAGCATTGCATGTTATGCTATAATGTTTCGTGAATACCAAGGAAAATTTGGTGAGGGAGTCGGTTTCAACCATCTCTTTTGAAAAAAATATTAGAACTTTTTTTTTTTTTTTAAAGGAAAACGAGACGTTTAGTTCATGGATTCAGAACCGTAATTCAAAATCATTCTCGTTTTACGTGTGTTTGTTGTGAGAGAAAATACTGTAGCGAACCATGAAACATGATTCGAATTATGACACGAATCCCCCTTCCAAACGTTAATGATCAATGCGTCAGTCATTTTGTCAATTAGTGATCAATAATTTATATTGGTTGAATTGTTATTGATATTGATTAGTTCGTGATCGATTAAAAACTCAGTGGTTTTTTACTTATTGACCTTATTTTTTTAAAGGATTAATTTTAAAAATTTCTCCTGATCTATGACCTTTTTAACTCGTTACCCTCTAAATTTTAAAAAGTATCACCCGTTCTCTTTGAATTTTAGTCCGTAAACAAGTTTCATCCTTATGTTACAATGAGTGACGGAAAGCGCAATTATGCTTATACACTCCTCATCAGATAATTCTCCATTTTTGAAATTATATATAATTATTTTCTCTTTTCATTTTTGACATTTTCCCAAACAGAAGTTTTCGACATTTGCGACATTATCAGAAATTTCTCTCTTGTTTACACTCTTGCTGGAGGTGAGAGAAAATTATATATATATATATATATATATTTGGTTTTGTTTTGGGTTTAAGATAGAGTAAGTGAGAGAGTTTGGAAATACTGGATTGCATAGACTGTGCTGCTGATGCATCAGTTGTGAGTGTGGTGAACGAGAGAATTGAAGCAGCCACAGGGATTTTTCATCTTCCAAGGCCTTGGGTCATGATCAGTGTTAATGATGATGAAGATCTTCATTTTCACAAGGCTGGTATGTCTTGAGATTCACAACAACAAAAAAGTCATTTGCAGCGACGCCATGTCATTGCAAATATTTTATTTTCGACGACATGTCATCGCAACTTAATTGTCGCAAAAAATCTGACGCAAATAATATATTTACGACGTCAGAGTTTTGAAATGTCGTCGCAAATATATTAGCGATGACAGTCATCGCGAATAAATCGTCACGAATGTTCCATCAAATATTTTGTTATAAGCTTTAGAACAAGCTTGTTTTTTCTTCCAAAACCAACTTAGGATAAGATTGAACAAAAAATGAGTTCTGAGTTTATGATCTGCTTTCTTAACAGAATTTAATCTTGAGGATTGTCCTCTTGACTGCTCAAGGCCTTGTCAAATGGTTTGTCCAGCTAATGCAATATCTTTGGAGGATAGAAATTCAACATCACAAATATCCTATGCTGCCAATACAAACGGTGGATTCAAGGTTTTTTTTTTTTTTTTTCATCTTTTTTTGTTGGAATCATTTATGTTTTTTATATCGGTTTTGATCTTAGTTTTGATCTGTGGGAGATCTTAGTTTTGATCTGTGGGAGATTGGTCTCCGATTGGGGAATTCGAATAGCTGAGTTAAAATGGGTTTTTTTTTTTTTAACGCATTTGAATTTTTTTAATAATCTAGGATTGTTGCAGGTTAATTTACAATAATACTCTCTTTAAATGGGTCATGTACCTAACAAATGGCGATTTCCGTCATTTATTGTAACATAAAGATAAAACTTGTTAACGAAACAATATTTGGGGGGAACGGATGTTATTTTTTAAAATTCAGGGGGCAAAGTGTTATAAGAATTATAGTAATGGGAGAATTTTTGAAATTAATCGTTTTTTTTAAACCAAGATAAATTATTTTTTTAGTTTAAGAAAACTTGAAATATTTTCAAATAACATGCTGTAGAAAAGGGTCATTTTCTGACATATTCAACACAAAGGTCTAAGGTACATCGGTACCACGTCTCACAAATAATAAAGGGTTGAAGAATTTGTTACATTTACTTGAGGTCAAAGGCTGCATCTTTGATAAAGGAAACATAGCATTAAGAATATTCGTCGTACAAACACATGAAAAACAACTCAACTGAGCCGCCATCTTGTGTTATAGGTGGAACAACAATCCACCTCTTCACTAAGGTACATGAAGAACAAACATGATTAAATATACTCAAATCATCAAAAGGGACAAACCACAATCTACTCTATCTCTTTATACCTAAATATCTAGCTAATAATGAGTTCCGTTTTCATTCATGAACTTCTTCCTCTTATCACTCATTAAAACCCACACAAACTCATTGATGTTCTTGTCAGAGCTGCCTCCTTCAGCAATTGCCTTCTTGGCCTTCTCTCTCCACCAAATTGAATTCTTCTTGATCTTTTGGCTTCTCTTTCCAAACATGCTATAAGCTCTTCTTTTCTCACAACCCACTTCTCATCCTCTTTTGGCCTTACCCCAACTTGCCATATCTCGCCAACAAATTTGGCATCAGTCAATTGATCAGCCCACTGTGGAATCCCCACCATTGGAACCCCAAGGCTAAGCCCTTCAAGCGTAGAATTCCACCCACAATGAGTCACAAAGCAGCCAATGGCTTCATGTGCTAGCATTTCTAGTTGGTTGCACCATGGGACAATTAGACCCTTTTCTTTCACCGATTCAAGGAACCCATTGGGGAGTTTGTGGCGTTCGTGTTCTTTTACCACCCAAAGGAAATGCTTGCCACTTTCCTTTAGGCCCCATGCAATTTCTACAATTTGCTTTTCGGTCAAAGAGACCATGCTTCCAAACGAAACATATATTACTGATTTTGGAAGTTTCGTTTCTAGCCATTTTATGCATTCTTCACCCTGTGGCTTCCATAGACTTGCTCCGTACCCTTTGTCTCCTTCGATCCGGCCGTCCAAGTACGCCGACGGGACCATCGGACCGATAAATTTCGCCGGCCAGTGCTTCGATAGTCCTTCGGCCACCTTCAAGTATTGGAAACATGTGTATCACAACTTTATCAAAAAGAAAAAAAAATTGCAAAACAAGAGAAACACACTAATATATATATATATATATATATATATATTCTTATTTGATCTAATGTCTTAAGACATAAAGGAAATACCCCTCAAAGAAAAAAATAAAGGAAATAAAAGTTGAAAAATATTACTGTGATATTTCGCTATAACTTTTCAATCCATTAAAAATTAACAATAATTGAAGAACATAAATGTCACTTTCCAAGAGTAGTACTTATTACTGAATTTTAACTAGTTAATTAACTATAGGTGAAACACAATCAACATACAAATGTCCTTTTCAAAAATCAGGATTAACCATTACTGAAGATGACTAAAAGTAGAAAATGTGAATATACATATAAATGGTTAAAATAAGATTTAGTGATAATTGGAGATCTAGATATTATTATATAAAGTAAAATTCCTATCATACCCCGGGTTCCAATTCTTCAAAAGTGTTGCCAAACACCCAGTCAGCCTCTTCCAAGTTAGAGAACTGGCTCAGCTTCATGGCTAAGTAAACCGGGTAACTCTCCGGCAGCCTTAGAAAGCTCGGGAGGTCACGGAAATTGAGCGGCGGCACGCCGGGGATCGATGAGAGCGGCATGTTCTCCTCCTCGAGCGGCAGCGAAAGCGTGCCGTTGTGTATGCGGCAGAATATGCTGCTGACGGTGGCCGAGTTGGTGAAGAAGGCAGCGCCATAAATCCCATGTTGCCTGGCGACGTCCAGAGCCCAAGGAAGGAACGAGTCATAAACTATGCAGTTCACAGGAGAGTCTGAGTTTTGGAACTTGAGTATGACTTGAGACAAAGTCGCTGAGCCATTGGCCTTAAATGACTTGAGAAACACTTCCTCCGACTTGGCCTCGGAGAAGCCTCCCTCGTCGAAGCCGTCGGAGATCGCCTCCACGCCGACATTGGCCGCGCATATCGACCCGACGGTGTAGCGGGTGGTGGCTATTGTGGCCTTGACACCTTTGGAGGCCAAGCGCTTGGCGAATTGGAGGAGAGGGTTGATATGGCCTTGGCATGGATATGGTACCACTACAATGTGGCCTTTGTAGTACTTGTTTTGCTCCATATTTTTCTCTCTAGTAGTATTAGTATAGGTATACTTGGTTTCTTTCTGTGCTTGTTTGTTTTGTCCCAAAACACAACTTGTTAGCCACTATTTATAGAGCAAGAAGTGTTTGGTTTAAGTTTTGCGGATTGCATAAATCAACGGGAGCTATGATCATGACCACAAAAAAAGTTTTAGTACGTAATTTTGTGGTATGATTTTGTATTATTATACGGATCTTCATGATGTAATTTGCATATCTTTACATGATCTCACATGTATGACGTTTGGAAACATACGTTATCATATACGTGTTTTCTCACCTAAGCAAAATTACGCGCCGAAACTTTTCATTGAAAAAATCCAAATACGTGTAAAAGTTTATCAAAACAAGAAGTAACAAAAGATTTCTATGTGTATATATGGTGCGGTATTTCTCTTGTTGGCAGGCGACTCAGAATTCCAGTATTGTTGCTATAGTGGATTAATTGTCTAGAAGAAAATAAAAGATATTTTAGTCTTTGGAATTATATTTTTTGAAAGAGCTAAATTTTATCAATAATGCATTAAAAATAATAGAAAGAAATTTTTTTTTCGTCTAATTGAAACTCTGAGCTCGTTTGTTTCATGTGTTTAAACTCATAATTTTAATTTTACTACAGTGTTTTTCTCTCATAAAAAATTTAAATTTCAAATGTTAAAATAAAAAATCACTGGTTTAAATGTATGAATTAAACGGGTCTTCTATGACTTTACGGACAGACCCGTGTCAAACAAGCTCCTTTTTTCTTTTTCTTTTCTTTTTCTGAAAATTGGATGACTTTTATTGATGAAGAGCAAAGCAATCCGAACTTACAAACTTGCCAACATATTGTGACATAAATCACACCACACAAAATCACAGGTCTGAAAAATAGCAAAATTTGCCAAACAGTGGGCTATGCTATTCCCAATCCAGGAGACATTGTTGACATCGTCACAATGCGCATATGAAATAAGCTCTTTGATATCCTCAGTGATCGGGGATTCTATGGCTCGCGAAGCCGGGGATTGAATAGCACGAAATATATTAGTTGCATCCAACTCGAGAACCCACCTGTCATAGCCGTAATTCTTGGCTATATTCGTACCTCTCTGATAAAATATAGCAGATGACAAATTTTATCATTTAATAATAATTAGTTGATATGTAATGCATTAGCACTACAATTAAAAAAAAAAAAAAAAAAAAAAAAAAAAAAAAAAAAAAAATTTTTTAAAAAAAAAAAAAAAAAAAAAAAAAAAAAAAAAAAACCATCTTTAATGTAACATTAAATTATTGTTCCAATATTAAATTTTAACATTTGAGTATTGTCATATGCTATTTTACTTTTAATTTTAAAATAATTTAAAAGATAAATATATGATTAAATGAAAAAAATAAACATATTAATTAATAACAGTTAAATGACAAAATTGTCATGTGCTATATTTAGTTGTAAATTTATCACAAAATATAGTATATAATCAATTTGACACAATAGTATTACATTCGAGAGTGTTTTTTATACTCAAATTAATCCCGATATATTTTGATGAAAAATGTACCATGAAATATAATATATGACAAATCCCAATATATCACTTTCCTCCAACATTTTCGGGCAATCTTACAGCCTAGCATATTGGCAAATCAATATCAATTATTGCTCTGGGTAAAAAGAGATTCCGACTTTTGTGCCTTGGATTTGTGAAGTTTTGTGCAAAATCCAACCATATGTGAAATAAACAATGGCTGCTTCGGCTCAATCATAATAAATTAGTTGAAAGCACAGGTTTAGCAGAAAGAAAAATGCACGAGGAGATAAAAACATAAATTAAATAAATCCATCTTTACCTCTAAAATTAGGACATGCACTACGTGGTGGAACTGGATGGGCAAGATGACGATAATGACATTGACAAACTTGAGAAAAATAAGAGTAATTGGTTAAATGGCTGCCGTTCTTCTTAAACATGATTGGAGAGTGAGAAAACAAAAACTTTTTCGCCAAAAATGCAATTTTTGTATCATACGTTGTCCCTTAAATATATCGCATAGTTATAATGTTATCTAACTTTTAATTTTAGCAAATTTGCTCAACTTCAAAATGTTTAGCAGATCACCATCAATTAATAACGGTGTTAACTGTTTTATGGGTTTTATGGAAATTGATATGTGATTTGTACACGGATCTTAATTGTTAATTGAGGTTAGGATCTTTGATAAGTTTTATCAAAATAGAAAATTTGAGTTAATTTTCTTGTAAATAAAATTTTGGATTAACTTTGATTAAAAAAAAAAAGAAATACCTTAAATGTTCTTAATTAACGATCCATGTGTAAATCATATGTCACTTTCCATTAAAAAATCAACAGTGATTTCACTTGGGCTGGTTTGCTACAAATTTATAAGTTTAAGGGTTAAATTTCTAAAATTTAAAAGTTCGAGTAGCACATCGCAACTGTATAACATGTTCGGGGAACTTTTTTTTTTTTTTTTTTCTCAGAAAATGATAGTAGGATCAAGGTGGCAACTCAATTTTTTGCTACACACTATTCGGCTAGACATTGAAGGGAAAAATTAAACTCAAATTTTAGACTATACTTTTTATAAATATGAGATGACATTAAGGTCAAGCACCTACGACGTCACCTTTGGCCACCTCAATTTATAATTGTTTAAAGAGGCTTTAGTATTGTTAAAGCACCACATTCCTCAGCTGCATAATTAGTCAAGTTACCGTTCTTTTGGATATGTTTGAAGTTGTTTTTGTTTTTATTTTTCACGTTTTTTGAGAAAAAAAAAATGAAAATATGAGATAAACGGCATTTGTCACAATTAAAGATAAAAAATGGAAATGAAAATGATTTTTTGATTTAGTGTAAAATGGAAGAGAAATGAAAAACGACTTTTAGTCATTTTTCATTTTTTGTTTCCGTTTTCTCCTCTCTCGAATAGAGAGACATTAATGAATTTTTATATACTGAAAATAATCTCTTGATAAAACTACTAAATGCATTTTTAAATATGATTTCTGTTTGAGATTGAAAACGTTTTCATTTCTATTTTTATATAAAAAATAAAATTATTTTAGAACGAGTTTCAAACGCACCGTTTCTTTTCATCTCAAATAGATACTTAGAAAGGTTTCATACATACTTTCAAAAGAAAAGAAAAATGGTAGGTTTCATACATGAGAGGATAAGGGAAATGAAGACTTTAGTACTGTGCATGAGTGGTAACAATTAATATTTTAAAAAATATTTATTCGTGCCAAAAGGTCTACAACAAAAGGACACTCGGACGCATATTTATCTGTAATCTATAAAAAGTAAAGAATTAGGTAAACTAAACTTGAGAAGAAAAAAAAAAAAAAAAAACGAAACAAATGATCACCATGTGCATAAATATAAAGGAAAGTCTTTTGCTAGCTGTTAATTTGTAATTAAACAACCTAAGCAGAAAAGTTCGTAATTATCAGCATCTGCTTTCAATTGTATGACCTATCCTCAAAAGTAATGATTAAATTAGGTGTATAACACTGAGAAGAATATTTTGGAAAACAGTATTAGGTTTGTTTTGAATTTTAAATGCATTGTATACCCCACACACAGAGACAATCACCAACTATTGAGAATTCACGTACATAAATGAATGTTGGAGTAAAATTTCAAAGGCATATTAAAATCAAACAAACTAACTAAAGCATCAGAATCCTGTGTTAATGCTTTAAGACTTCATATTGAAAATTGTGTTTTTTTTAATCCTTTCTTTTATCACGAGAGGTTTTTATATTATATTAGAAATGAAAGAATTTAATTCTCTCATTCATTTAAAAATTTATTCTCTATTTAATATATACAAAAACTATTCACCTTTTCGCTGTTACAACTGATGTTGGAATTAATATGGTTTATAAATATTGATCATTGAATGTCTTTCATTACTGACCGTTTCTTTTCTTAATGATGTTTGTCGCTTCCTGGACCTTCGAGCTTTATGTCTTTCGCGCGAGTATGTGGTGGTCGTTTGAGCATGTGCTGTGAAGGTTGTCCGAGTACGGAGCACGTGCTCAATAGGTCGAGACTCGAGATTTTGCTGGTACTGATAAATTATGAGGTCGAGATTTTCGCCGCAGGAAGAATAAAATCTCACTATAAAGATCAAAAGGAAACGTATTATTCATTAAAAAAAAAAAATGAAAAGCAAAAAAGAAGAAATGGTCACTGTTAAACTTATATTAAAGTGTCGAAACCAAGTGAATTTGTTATAAGCGTAACTAACAGTTCGTAACAATCACTCAAGAAAAACCATTAGAATTGATCACATAAAATGGTAAGAAGACTGTTAGAGAGATTATAATATGTCTGGATTAAGATCGCAAGTTATTTGAGTATTAAAATATAAAAACTCGTGTTAAAAGGACTTTAAAACGCTGCAACGGAAAAAACTGTTTTGATTCGGCCAAACCGGCTGCAGCCGAAATATTTTAGCTGCAGCCAAAATGTTTGCATGTCTTGAGTTTGTTTGCGGCTGCAGCGAGAAAACATCCGCTGCAGTGGAAATTATGCAGAAAATAATGTTTTCATGAGTTTATGTGATTTAAAACGTTTCGAACCATTACATCCATTAGTGATATGTTTTCATATATATCTGAACACCAATTAGCAATAGATATAACTATTGTAATAGGTGTATTAATCCATGAAAAGATACATTTACATTGAAAAGGTACATTTATGTGAATGGTTATAATGTTTAAGGAGGATGTATTTATTCATGAAATGACACCTCTGTCTTTATTAATTCTCCAGAAAATTTACAGACTTAATTCATGTTCTGGAACTCAATATTATTGTTAGATATTGTGTTCAAAAGTTTGTTGTATCTTGGGGGTAATTTGCCATTAAAACTCATTAGCAAACTTTGAGAAGTGAAGGCAAATAAAACCTTAAAGGAAAGTATTCCTATACGCCTCAAACCCTCTCTTATTTCCGTCTTCTTTTCATCCTCTACTCTCAAATTCTCCAACAATCTTTGAGGTTTTAACTTGCTGTAATGGAGGTTGAAACGAACATGGCGTCTTTCCTCAATCCGAATGTCCAACTTGATAGATTTGACGGTACCAATTTCACCCGCTGGAAAGGAAATTTGTTCTTTCTTTTCACCGTGCTCAAGATTGCCTATGTGTTTGATTCGAAGTTAGAGCCTCTTCTGGAACCGAAGGAGGATGATTCCGAAGACTTGAAGGCTGCAAGGAAGAAGCGTGAAGATGATGAAGTCATGTGCCGTGGTCATATTCTCAACACTCTCTCCGATAGGCTCTACGTTCTCTACAACTCGATGGAGTCTCTGGTGGAGATTTGGAACACTCTCGAATACAAGTACAAAACTGAGAATGAAGGTACGGACAAATTCCTCATCTTGAAATTTCTTGAATTTGTCATGGTTGATACCAAGTCCGCTCTAGATCAAATACATGAATTGCAAGTCATTGTTACTAAGCTTCGTGAATTGAAAGTTAAAATTTCTGAATCATTCCAAGTGGGGGCAATTATTGCTAAATTGCCTTAAAGTTGGAATGATTATAGAAAGAAACTCATTCATAGGAGAGATGACATAACTTTAGAGGAATTATAAAAACACTTAAGGATCGAAGAAGAGACTAAGTCTCGTGATCCCAAGGGCAAGATTATAGATTCCTTTAAGGTTAATGTTGCCGAAGCTAGTAAGTTTTCCAAGAACTTCAAAGTCAATAATGACAAGAAGTTCAAAAAGTCTGGTAATGGCCAAAAGAAATTTTCTAAAAATTATTTCTTTTGTGGAAAGAAAGGCCATTATCAAAATGACTGTAAATACAATAAGAAAAATGAAGAAGTTAACACCAACAAGGCCATAACTATTCCGAAGACATTTGTGCTATGGTCTCAGAAATGCAAATTGGCATGATTACCGAAACTAACATGGCTACAACTAAATCCTCTTAATGGTGGCTTGATTCCGGTGCCACAATCCACATTTGTAATGACAAGAATTTATTCTCATCATACAAAGTGAAAAAGGAAGGACAAATGGTTCTCATGGGGAATAATGATGCATCGATGGTTGCCGGGAGAGGAATGGTGGAGATCAACTTTACTTCCGGAAAGAAGCTTACTTTGAACAATGTTCTTCATGTTCCTGACATTAGGAAAAATCTTATATCCGCTAGTCTAATGTGTAAGAATGGGCTTAAGATTGTACTTGAGGGCAATAATTGTATTGTATCTAAGAATAGGGTCTTTGTGGGAAATAGATATTCTTGTGATGGCATGTACCAACTTAGCATTAATAATAAAGATGATATGAATTCTCTTTATATTGTTGACTCTTTTGATGTTTGGCATGCACGTTTAGCACACTTAAATTTTAGATCTTTAAAATATATGTCTAAACATGGTTTGATTGATTGCAAAGATGTTAAAAATGATAAGTGTAAAATTTGCATACAAGCAAAGATGACTAAGAAACCTTTTCCTAGAGCCGAACGAAATACTCAAATATTGGATATGATTCATACCGATATTTGTGAGTATAATGGTATTTTAACGAGAGGAGAAAAGAGGTACTTTATCACTTTCATTGATGATTGTTCTAGATACACTTATGTGTATTTACTTAGAACAAAAGATGAAGCCTTTGATAAATTTAAAATTTATAAGGCTAAAGTTGAGAACCAAAAAGACAAGAAGATCAAAATGGTTCGAAGTGATAGAGGTGGTGAATATTTCTCAAATGAATTTGATGCTTTCAGTGAAGAGCATGGTATTATTCCAAAGGTCAGCCCCTTTTACTCCTCAACAAAATAGATTAGCTAAAAGAAAGAATAGAATTTTTACCGATATGATTAACTCTATACTTCTTAATGCTAAATTGCCTAATAATTTATGGGGGGAAGCTTTACTTACTGCATGTCATGTTCACAATAGAATTACATCTATAAAAACACATGTATCTCCATATGAAGTATGGAAAGGAAGAAAACCAAACTTGATGTATTTAAGGGTGTGGGGCTGTCTAGCCTTTTATAGAGTGATTGACCCTAAATCATCAAAGTTAGGTGCTAGAGGAATTAAAAGTGTTTTCGTAGGATACGCTGAAAATTCTAAGGCTTATAGATTATTGAATCTAGATTCTAATGTCATTGTGGAATCAAGAGATGTTGAATTTATTGAGAACAAGTTTAGCCTTGATTCTTCCACAAAATTAGAATCTAATGTTAATCAACCATGTGTTAACATTTCCGGTACCTCCACTAATAAAAGGAAAGAGTCTATGACATCTTTCGAACTGAGAAGAAGTCAACGTAAAAGAAAAGAAAATGACTTAGCACCAGATTTTATTTCATCTCAAGCTTTAACCTTTTTGGTTGAAGGAGATAGAAATGGTGTACTTAATAAAATACCATTGTTGCTTAATGTAGAAGAAGATCCAAAGACATTTAGTGAAGCTATATCTTCAAGGGATGCCTCCTTTTTGGAGAGAGGCTGTGAATGATGAGATGGATTCGATTATGTCAAATCGAACTTGGATCTTGGTTGATCTTCCTCCAGGATCAGAACCAATAAGCAACAGATGGGTGTTTAGAAGAAAGTACAATACCGATGGGTCTATACAAACATTCAAAGCTAGATTGGTAGCCAAGGGCTTTAAACAAAAGCGTGGTATATACTTTTTCGATACATATGCTCCGGTAGCTAGATTGACATCCATAAGAGTGCTATTTACAATTGCATCAATATACAATTTGCATGTGCATCAAATGGATGTTAAGACGACTTTTCTAAATGGTGATCTCGATGAGAAAATCTATATGGAACAACCCGAAGGGTTCGTATTACTTGGAAATGAAAAGAAGGTTTGCAAGTTAGTCAAGTCACTTTATAGTTTAAAGCAAGCACCAAAATAATGGCATGAGAAATTTGATAATGTCATTTTATCTCATGGTTTTAAGCATAATAATGCGAATAAGTGCATATACTATAAATTTACAAATAATTTTGGTGTGATTATATGTTTATATGTTGATGACTTGCTTATCTTTGGAACAAACATGCAAGTGGTAAATGATACCAAGAAATATCTAACTTCATAATTTAAGATGAAAGATTTTGGTGAGGTAGATACTATCTTAGGTGTAAAAGTGACGAAGCATAGTAGGGGTTACTCGTTGTGTCAATCTCATTATATTGAAAATGTGCTTCTTAAATTCAATCATTTGAAGTTTAAAGAAGCAAATACCCTATATGATTCTAGTATTAAATTACTAGAGAATGCAGGCCGAGCGGTGGCACAACTTGAATATGCTAGTGCGATTGGTAGCTTAATGTATGCCATGCACTGTACAAGACCCAACATAGCATTTGTGGTATGCAAAATGTCTAGGTTCACGAGTAACCCAGGTATTGAACATTGGAATGCAATTGGTAGAGTACTTGGTTATCTTAAAAGAACCATTAATTTGGGTTTGTCATATAATGACTATTCGGCGGTACTTGAAGGGTACTCGGGTGCAAATTGGATAACAAGTGCAACTGATAACAAATTCACATCTGGTTGGATTTTCACAATTGCGGGAGGAGCCGTCTCATGGGCTTCTAAGAAACAAACGTGCATAACTCATTCTACGATGGAGAGTGAGTTTATAGCACTTGCCGCTGCGGGCAAAGAAGTGGAATGACTAAGAAATCTTTTGTTTGATATTGAGCTGTGGCCACAATCGATGCCATCTATTTCTTTGTACTGTGATAGTGAAGCTGCTTTGTCTAGAGCTTATAACAAAGTTTATAATGGAAAATCTAGACATATTAGCTTGAGACATGAATATGTGAAACAATTAATAACCGATGGTGTTATCAATATTGTTTATGTTAAGACAAATAAGAACCTAGCGGATCCTTTGAAGAAAGGTCTTTCAAGAAACTTAGTTAAAGAAACATCCAGTGGAATGAGACTGAAACCTTTCTTTGAAAGAGTCACCGATGATGGTAACCCAACTATGTAGTAGTTGTACCGCTATTCCATAGTTAAATGGGTAAGAACAAGTCATTGTTATGTGACCGGGTTAGCACCGAAATTTAATTAATCCCTTGCAAGATGTCGGTACAAAATAGCTACGTGGTTGAGGTTGAGCTTATACTCTTAATGGAATTCGGGTCTCATAGTAGCTAGAGATATAATTCGAAACTTCACCTAAGTGAACATAAGGAATGGTGTTGTTCCTAACAAGACCGTGGTTTAGTCTTATAAATATTTATGAATTCAAGATAGAGCACAAGGCCAGAATAGTGCTAAACGATTGGAATAGATTTTAAGTTTGTGATAACACATATGTGATATATTTTCAGTATTTGCTCAAGAGACAAAGTTTAATGCAAAGTACACTGTTGTCTTGTGAATACTTTGAAGTATAGTCACTAATTGAAGGTTAAAATCGAAAGATACCTTCATGTATGTGTGTGTTTATCGTTGTTAATTCTGGAGAAATATTACAATCTAGTGGGGGATTGTTAGAGAGATTGTAATATGTCTTGATTAAGATCACAAGTTGTTTGAGTATTAAAATATGAAAACTCGTGTTAAAGGGACTTCAAAACGTTGCAACAGAAAAACTGCTTTGATTCGGCCAAACCGGCTGCAACCAAAATATTTTGGCTGCAGCCAAAATGTTTGCATGTCTCGGGTTTGTTTGCGGCTGCAGCGGGAAAACATCCGCTGCAGCGGAAATTATGCAGAAAACAATATTTTCATGAGTTTATGTGATCTAAAACGTTTCGAACCATTACATCTATTGGTGATATGTTTTCATACATATCTGAACACCAATTAGTAGTAGATATAACTATTGTAATAGGTGTATTAATCGATAAAAATATACCTTTACATTGAAAATGTACCTTTATGTGAATAGTTGTAATGCTTAAGGAGGATGCATTCATTCATAAAATGACACCTCTATCTTTATTAATTCTCCAAAAAATTTACAGACTTAATTTATGTTCTGAAACTCAATATTATTGCTAAATATTGTGTTTAATGGTTTGTTGTATCTTGAGAGTAATTTGACATTAAAACTCATTAACAAACTTTAAGAAGTGAGGACAAATAAAATTTTAAATAAAAGTATTCTTATATGCCTTAAACTCTCTCTTATTTCTGTATTCTTTTCATCCTCTACTCTTAAATTCTCCTACGAAGACTACAAGAGCAATTAATTATTTCCGTCGCTCTACTAGTTTTATAGTGAAAGGACTGCCAGACTATTTCAAATGATTACATACACACAGACACACACACACACACACACACACACACACATATATATATCATTACATGATCTTTCCGAAAAGAAAAAAAAAATTAAAGTTCTACAATCACATTTACAGTTAGTATCTGGTGGAAGTAATATCGTTCACTTTGTAATTATGATGAATGTTCTTAGATACCATATTCGATTCTTTGTGGCTTTTGCCAGCCAATATATTTTCTTTTGGGAAAGACAATGAAATGACAACGAAAAAACGTAATTTCACCAGATAAAATATTAGTAACGAACGAGAATCACTCATTATTATATAAATGCGGCTCTCTAGAAGTTTCATAATGGAAGAGACCGAATCGCAGGCTTTTGAAATGGTTCCTTTCCCCCATTGTCTTTTCAAAAAGAAATATATGAGGCCGACACTACAATCACACTACAATCATATAAATGATATTTGTTTTGTGGATGTGATTGAATTTCAGGGATATTGATTAGATCTTTTTTATTTTTATTTTTTTCTAGGACTTTAGATGTTTAATTGTCGTGTACAAATCTCAGCCAAATAAAAAAGAATCAAAATCTCTTGCGTCTATAGCTAATTATCTATTATGCATCCCTCCAATTAAAGGCACTGCAGGATAAAAAAGGTACCCAGGTTATCTTCTTGTTTACCACTAACGCATAAGATTCCGGAGAAAAAGGAACCAAAAAGAGACGAGTAAAATAGGAAATGACAGCGTATAATTTGGGAAAAATTAACATTTTATATATTTTTACTTTTATTAGTATTTGATTTTAGCGAAAATAGTAGAAAATAATCTAATATGAAAAGTTTAAGAAAGTATATAGGTCAATTTTTAGTTATAGAAATTAATAAGCCATAACTTGTCAAGTTATGGTTCATAACTAGATAAGTTATGGACAAACTTATTAAGTTATGGTTCATAGCCAGACAAGTTATAGACAAAAATCGTCAATAACTTGTCAAGTTATGGTTCATAACCATACAAGTTATGAACAAAAACAGTAATTTGACCTATTTATTAACTTATGTAAACTATTGACCTATTAATTTTAATTCATCTCAAGTCTTGGCATATTTCTCTCTTTCTCTCTTGATTTTATTTGGATTTATCTAATATTAGGAAATCTCTAAATTTTATTATTTAGGTAACTCACTCGATTATGTAATTATGGCCCCATTCATTTCGTTAGTTCGAATCCAACTCGAGTTTATGTTACAATATTTTCTCAAATAAAAATTTAAATTTAACTTTTTCTGATACAGTATTTTCTCTAACATGAATTTATTTTTTAACTCAAGTTCTTAACTTGAATAAACGAAACGAACGTGGCATAATTTGTTAAATGTAATGCATTTATAGTACTCCTTACTAGTGAATTATCTCTCTCTTTCTAGTGTGCGAATGTTACATTGTCAAATCATATTTAATTCTTCGTGTTTTCATCTTTCTTTTATTTTCTTCCTTAAATTTTAACAAGAAAAACAATACTATTTTTTATAAATGAAAAATCTAGAAAGGGAGGAGTCTACGTTAGCATAATCTTTTTAAAAGTTTATTAATAGCGCTTTAGATATTAACAGGAATGTTCGTTAAAGGTCTTATGATCAAGCCCTACCTTTTGATGAGAGCACATCACCCATACCTCACTGAATGTGCAAACTGTAAGGACATGTAGGGAGTATCGTCTTAGACACTCTAAATCGAGTATTAGAACCATCCAAAAAGGAAACAGATCTTATAGGACATATCTTCACATACACAAATTTTTACACAAATCAAGTATTTGGTACCAAACACAAATATTTGCATTTATGATCCTCAAAATGGACCCCTCAGCATTTGAATTTTTGACCGTAGACCCACCATACTAATTCATTATCATTGGGGCCACCCACTCAATCGTAAGGACCATATTAGCTAATGGAACGTGATTGATCACATGAAGCGGTAACGTCAAGAATCATTCACTATATACGGCTCGTTACAAGTTTCTGAAAGAGGAACCGCTATGTTTTGAAAATGGTCTCTTTTTTTTTTTTTTTTTTTAAAGTGGATTTATTTACACAGTTCTATTTACTCTCCAAAATCACCTTTTAAATACACACCCAACATATTTTTAAATTTATTAAATTTATTTTTACACATACTATTCAAAAACTTAACTATTTCCATTAAATTATTAATTCTTAATCACTTCATTTTTTTAACACATGCGACATTATCCTGTAAAAAGCATCAAAATGACATATTCAAATAAAGGAAAAAAAACAAAAGAAACAATTTTGAAAAAAAAAAAAACATAGTGAAACAACTCAAAAAGTGGAAAAAGTAAATAAATTTAAAAAAAAAGAAAATAGAATGAATTTAAGATATCAATTGAGGTATAAGCAAAAAAGAAAAAACAACAAAAGAAACAAGAAATCATGCAAAACCATAAATCATCATAACGAGAAAAAAAAAAAAGAACGAAACCAAAATGTGAGTAAAAAATACAAAATGGCAAATGAATTGAACAAAACTTAAAGGGATTTTACCAAAATTGTCTCTGAACTTATCGTGATTTAGTAAATTATTCTAGACTTTTAATTTTGACAATCAACACCCCGATCTTGTAAATTGTTGTAATATAGTCCATTTCACTAAATTTGCTCAAATTTTTTTATTCGGTTTAAGGGATTAAAAGTTGAGTAATTGAAGGATTTGTGTTACATTTGAACTAGAATGTTAAAATTTTTAGTAGAACATGCTTTTTTATACTAATTTAACACAATTATTGTCAAAAATGGGACATATTACAATATTTTACAAGTTGATGGAGCAACTTGCTAAAATTAAAAGTTTAAAAGGATAAATTCTTTTTCATCATACAAGTTAGGGGTAAATGTGTAAAATACTTAAACTTAAAACGGCAAAAACAACATAAAAAAAGGGAATCATGCAACAATATAGAAAAAAAAAATGAAATGGTTAACATTTAAAAAAATGATTAGAGAAAAAAAAATAAACACAGAGAAAAGAAAAGAACAATCATTATTCAACAAATAGGAAAGACAACTTAACATACCTCTATATAATTTTTAGTCATTGAACAGTGAAATTAGGGTTTTGTCTTAAATTTCAAGATAGTAAGAGTTTATAATTTAAAGACATGACATGTGGGTATGAGGAGAGGAAAAATAATCCTATGATTAGTTTTATTTTTGTAATAAAAGTTAGTTACGTAATTAAGTCTATCATAATATCGTTTTTTTATTCATTTTATGTGAGGACCTTGTTTTTATGAAAAGTGTGAGGACCTTTTTGTGTTAAGAGATTTTAATTTAGTGAGAGATATGCTTAATAAAGAAAGATTTGTAAATAGAATCACCTTTTTTTTAAAAAACATTTCATGTTATATTACATCTGGTTATATCATTCCATTGTGTTTCCAAAAAGAAAGTATATGAGACCAATAATCATAAGGCACTCATTAGCTACGGAATGTAACGTTCACTTTCATATAAATGATGCGTGTTTTGTGAATGTATTCAGTGACGGAGCCAAAAAAATTTATTAGTGGGGACTAATATCTAAATAAAAAATTTAATCACAATAAATAAATATTAATGCACTATAAATGGAATATTAACATTAATTACAGTAGGGGCTTATTAATACTAATACAATATATTATATATATGAAATATGAAAGGAAAAATGATTTTGAGTGGGGGCTTAAGCCACAACTGCCAAGGCTTTGGCTCCGTGCTTGAATGTATTTAAGTTTCAGTTAGACGTTTAAGTTTGTAATACATTAACTTCAAGTAATACATTAACTTCAAGTGATTTAATTATGGAGTACAATTATCAGCCAAACAAAGAAAAAACACAAAATAGTCTAATTCCATAGTTTGTTAAGTTTTCTCGTTCTGACTTACATTAAAGACTAATACTAACACAATGGTTCATATGCTATACTATTCAGAACAATATACCAAATAAACCTTAAAAAATAGGTACATGAACAAATTAGCTTAAAAATAGGTACATGAATGAATTGGCTCATGTACGAATATAGGTATACAAGTTTCTGTTTCTTTTGACAAATATATGCGGAGTCATAATAAGAAAATTTGTGTACTCTATAACAAACAATAAAAGAATTTAACTAGAGTAATAAAACATTGTGCGTAATGTTTCTAACTGGGGCAATTTGAAATGAAGGTTTTCTGCTCCTTATATAGGGCTATAGACTTACAGACCCTTTTACTTCTAAACCGATGCGGGACTCCTTTTTATTTTTTCAAAACTGATAAATACAAGACATTAAATTTGTATGCTAAAACTGAGAGTAAGAGTATACCACTTCATCCGTCAACAATAAGGTATTTATCTACATACATGTCTAAGAATAATATGTTTGTTATTGTTTAAACTAATCTACTTACAGGGATTTATTCAAATTTCGATCTTGTCAAAATTTATTCTTATTTCTCTAACACTACGTAATTGTAATGGTATAGACAGAGTTAGAAAATGTGTTTAGTAGTGTAGTAAACTATAAATTCCTAATAGTTGTAATCCTTTATCTTGTTTATCTTCTTCCTTCAAATATATAAAGATAGGTCGTGTTGTATCCTAAAATTTGAAATATGGTTTTCTGCCCCTGCAGGTAGAGTGACATAAGTTTTTGAGAATTTAAGAGGAGGTCACAATGAGACGAGCCGTTTATCATTATGATAGGTGTCAAGTTTAAATACAGTGATATATGCAGTTGAGACATCTTAACAAAATATTATATATGTATATATATATATATATATATATATATATTTGAAATAATCAAGTATCATTAGAAATAAAAAAGAAAATGTAAATGAAATTTTTTTAAAATTGTGCATAAAATTTAGAATTAATAAGTTTTAAAGGACAAAATTTTGAATTTTATACCTAAATTAAGGGTGTGAATTCCTTTTTTGCTAGCTAATTGCACAAGATCCTAGTGAAAGGGGCCAAAAAGAGACAACGAAATTAAAACAAAAAATCGAATCCATTGGGGATCGAATCTGAAATATCTGATTCCGTAGACCAACGCCTTATCTATTGGGTCATGGAGTCGTTGTATAAGTCAGGATCAACTAAAAACTAATATAAGTTATATTTTCAGTAGTTTACTTCTAATGTGCATGTGTATATATGTAGTAGGGGTATAAGAATTGAGCCCGAACCCGACTAACATGTCTGGCCCGACCCGAAAATATAGGGTTATATTTTTTATATAAAAAAAAATCAGATTCAAATAGGCCCAATCCGCAATGTGCGGGTTGGGCCGCGGGGCGGGCAACATTTCACCTGAGTTGCCCCAACCCGCCCATTTCTGAATGAAGTTGTAAAAGTTTGTAACCCTAATCCAAATCCTTCCTCCCAGTCGCAGCCTCCAGTTCACTTCAAGCCTCCCTCGCCTCCCAAGCCTCCCAAATCCTTCATCGCCTGAGTCACCTCGATCTCACCTCTGCCTACATCTCACCTCCGCCTCCATCTCACCTCCGCGGCTCCGCCTCCATCTCACCTCCCCCTCACCCCCAGTCTCACACTCTCGATCTCGCCTTCCTCACCCTCAGTCACGCATTCTCTCGATCTCGCTTCCCTCTGTCCCTCAGTCACGCATTTCCTGATTTTGGGATTGCCGGTTCGAGCTCAACAGATCCAAGAGTATCACCGCTGTAAGTACTTAACTGATCTTCGTTTAAACTAATTTGGTTATGTTTTCACGGAAATTTTTTCCTCTGGTTGCCTTTCTCTCCATTTTGCTTCTGTTTTCACCGTAAGTGTTTTTTTCTTTATTCGATTCTATCAACATGTGAGTTAATGTTTGTTCTAGCTTTTTTTTGTGTGTTATCACCGGATTATTCTCTTGATTGATGGATTTTAGGAAAAAGAATTCATTTCTTTGCTCTGCTATGTATTTCCTTATCTTGGGGGTTTCTTGATCTTGCGCGGTATTGGTGGGGGGTTTCCTGATCTTGGGGCGGCGGCGCTGGCGGGTTCATGGGTGGGAGATTGAGGGAAAAAAAAGGGGAAGGAAGTGGTGGAGTTTGGAGACAATTAGAAAAGTAGAGAGAGATAGAGATAGAGATATAGAACTTTGATTGCATTTTCTTGAGTATGATTATGGAAAACAATAACAAATTGATTCTTATTTTTTTCCTTTTTTTGTTTTAGAGTGAGTTGACATTTCAGGGACTGTGTTTGTATTTGTAGGTATATATGTGTTTGTGTATGGATATATATGTTTGCAAGAAGTATTTTTTTTGGAATGGTGCTCTGTTATTTGGTTGGAATTGTTTCATGGATATGGTTATTTGGTTGGAATTGAAGTCTTTTTTTGTTCTTTAAACACCATATTGATTATATTGATTACAAATCAAATAAGGTTTATGTTTTTTTTTTTTTTCCAAAATCTTGTTTTTGTTTACAAATCATATTGATTATATTGATTACAAATAAAATAAGGCTTCTGTTTTTGTTTCCAAAATCTTATTTTTGATAATATTGAGCTTTAATAATATTGGTACTTGTTATTGTTTCCAGGCCAGCCGAGGAAGAAGAGTAAAGAGAAGACTGAAATCTTCATTGAAGGCAAGGCTGAAACATAAAGGTTAGTTTTATTTGTTTTCTGTTTTTTGTTTTATGTTTGTTTTGTGATAACTGAGAACTGGAAAATATTATGTTTTTCATGAGAACTGAGATGAACTGATTTTAGGTTAATCTCTACGCTTAGTCTCAATCATATGTTTTCTGTTTTTAGTTAAATTTGTGTGCTAGATGGAAAAATTTATCATCCACCCGACATAAACTTCTGCAAGTACTTGGAAGTCCTCTGCTGAAACAGAAAGTGACCAATGCCAGACTAAAAATCCAACCTCTGTCTCTTTGCCTAAAGAGCCCATTACCTTGCCCACTCCCACACCCAGCCCTAACCCTGTACCTAATTTGGGCACTAAAATTGAAAATGAAAAAGAGGAGGGAGACAGTAAAAAGAGGAAGAAGTCACAAAAAAAGTCTCATGTTTGGGATCATTTCAAAATCATAGAGGGTGAGGATCCAAATGAGCCTAGGTGTAAGTGTATGTATTGTGGGGCAACATATGCATGTGATAGTAGGAGACATGACACCAGTAGTATGAAGGTTCACATAGAAAAGCAATGCAAGAAATACCCATATAAGATCCAAGACAAAAGGTAAAAAATTCTAAGTTTCCAAACAAGCACTAAAACTGGCAGTAATCTTGTTGCTATAAGCTTTAACAAGGAGCATTGTAGAAAATCATTAGCAAAAATGGTGATTGTAGATGAGCTTTCATTTAGGCTTGTTAAAGGTGAAGGATTTAAGAATTTTTGTTGAGTGACGCAGCCTAGGTTCTCTATCCCCTCGCGTGTTACGGTTGCCAATGACATTTACTAACTTTTTTTGGAAGAGAGGAAGAAACTGAGGGCTGAATTTAGTAAGGGCAGACAAAGGATTTGCCTAACAACTGATTGTTGGATATCCTTACAAAATATTAATTATTTGTATCTAATTGCACACTACGTTGATAGTGAGTGGACTTTGTAAAAAAGGATTATAAACTTTTATCAAATTTCAAGCCACAAGGGAGAGAGTGTTGGTAAAGTCATTGAGTCATGTTTGCATGCTTGGGGTATTGAGAAAGTCTTCACTATGACTGTTGATAATGCCTCCTCAAATGACTCCATGATTACTACTTGAGAAGGAAGATTAAGGGGTGGAAAAGGGTTATTTTAGGTGGGGAATTTCTGCATGTTAGGTGTTGTGCCCATATAGTGAACTTGATTGTCAATGAAGGTTTAAAAGACCTACATAATTCCATAGCTACCATTCATAACATTATGAGGTATGTGAGGTCTTCTCCGGCTAGGTTGCTGAAATTCAAGTCATGTGTGGAGCGAGATAAAATTGAATACAAAGGTCTCGTATGCCTAGATGTCCCTGCTAGATGGAACTCCACCTATATGATGTTAGATACAACCATTAAGTTTCAAAAGGCTTTCGAAAGATATGAAGAGGAAGATGACAAGTTCGTGTCTTATTTTTGGGAAGATGAGGGGGAAACGGAAGATTGGCCCGCCACTTGATGATGATTAGGAGAATGTTAAGGTGTTTGTGAAATTTCTGAAGACTTTTTATGATATAACTTTGAAGTTTAGTGCCACTTTGAATGTCACTTCAAAATCTTACTTTCATGAGCTTTATGAGATGCAAAACCAGCTATCTGAATTAAGCAAATAAGAGGATTCAATGCTTTCATCCATGGCTGTGTGTATGAAAAAGAAGTATGACAAGTATTGGGGGAATGTTGAGAATATAAATTGTCTTCTCTTTGTGGCTGTTGTACTTGATCCTAGGTACAAAATGGATTATTTGACATATTGTTTCTCTATAGTGTATGATTCTTGCACTTCTAAAACATTAGCAAAGAATGTGAAGGATACTATGTACCGGCTGCATGAGGTTTATAGTGGGGACAATGGTGAATCTGTGGCTAATGAAAGTAGGGGAGGCGGCAACAACAAGCATAACGGAGGCAAAAAGGGAAGCATAAGGAAAAGGGTGTTTGTGGAGCTCCTTTGTTAGGAAAATGAATGAGAATAATGTGAATGAGTATAAAAATAATGTGGACAGATACTTGACAGACCCTATGGATGATCCAACTCGGTCAAATTTTGATGTTTTAGATTGGTGGAAGAATAATGCAACTAATTACAATGTTCTCTCACTAGTTGCAAGAGACATTCTTATCATTAATGTTTCAACGGTTGCCTCAGAATCTATTTTTAGTACCAGAGGCCGCATCCTCGATCCCTTTAGGAGTTCATTGAGCCCCAAGATGGTGGAGGCATTGATTTGTACACAAAATTAGCTGCGTAGTCGTGAGCACATCAACTTTATTGACATGGAAGAGTTTAATGAATATGAAGATATTTAGTCGGGTAATAATTTTACGTTTTACTTTTTCTTTTTTAACTTTACTTCATCTTCTTGTTGTTTATTTTGTTGTCCTAAACTTGATTCTGATGATTTTTTTAGTTATGTTTTCTTCTCAAGATTTTTCAAGTTCTGTTGCAACGCATGAGGGGCAAGTTGGGACTAGAGGTGCTATTATTCTGGATTAAACTGTTTGGAGTGGACTAAATTTCCTATTTTGCTGGACTATCTCTATATGGACTGTTTATTTGACGTATTGTTAATTTTATTTCTGGACTTTATTGATTGTTAAGAAGTGTGTTTGATGTTATATTAATGCTTATGGATTGTTTGTGGATTTTATACTTTTGGACTGTTAAAAGAGGTATGAAGTCATAGATTAAAATTGGTTTTCACCAACCCGAGCCTACCTGAGGTCACCCAACATGTTGCGGGTTTGTGGGCTTAAAAGAGTGTTGCGGCCTAAAGTTTTCTCAACCCGCACTGAGCGGGTCGGCTCAATTTTTCAGCTCAACCTGACCCTACCCGGCTGAATTACACTCCTAATATGTAGTCTTTTCGATAAGCGCTTTGGACCTGCTACGAGTGATAAGAGCTAAGGGGCTAATAATCATTTACACTGAACCTAGAGCTTCCAATCCTACTTTCCAACATGAGGACCACAGGCAGTTTACTTCGTTTCTTCCCTTAATTAATTAACAGGTGATTAAAATAACAGTAACTTTAAGAAACGACAGCAATATAAACCACCACAGGGCAAATCTGTTGCGGCAACCGTGAAAGAACGACACAATAAAAAATGACATCATATCAAATGACAATAATCTTTCCAAACTAAATCAATAGAAAATGACATTAAACATAAAGTTATAAACATCAAAGACTAGAGCTGAAAATTTAGACCGCCCGGGCCCGGCGGCCCGAAAGGGTAGTTAGGGCCAGCCGGCCTGGCCCGGCCTATAGTTTTAATCGGGCCGGCCCGGCCCGGCCCTAAATAACTTTATATAGGCCCAGCCCTACCCTAAGGCCCGACGGGCCTAGGACAGGGCTATTACAGGCCGGCCCAGCCTGAGCATGATTTATAAAATTTTTTAAAAAGATAACGAAATTTATAATAAATAGTGAATATTGTAAAATTTTAATGGAATAAGACTTTATTTATGTAATTATAACTGCCTCATTAAAAACCATACCAAGAAAAATCCATTGGGATAAAACCTTAGTAAGAAAAAAAGAGTGCAGTATTATTTTCACAGTTACAATTTATATATACTTAAGAAACAAAAATATCTAACTGCCTGCTACACTACTCCCAGCATCAGAAGCGTTATCGTCAATGTATAAGTTTTGAAATTGATCTATTAAATCTTTGTCTTCGGCTGTGTGTTGCATCCACAAAGAAGCATTTTCCTAATCTTTTAGACATATTAGCACCTCAACCATTTCTGGAGTCAACGAAGTCCTTCTTTCTTCAATTATCCTCCCAGTTGTGCTAAAGGCAGATTCTGAAGACACTGTTGATACTAAAATAGTCAAGATATCACATGCTAATATTGAAAGTACTAGAAATCTTACACCTTGTAGCCTCCACCATGCTAAAATTTGGAAGTTGTCATCATTATCAGCACCATCTATCACCGAGAATTTTGTCTCAAGGTATCTGTTGAGCTCCTTATATTGTGTCGTCGTTGGTGTTGATAGTGGTGGCATGACACTTGCAGTCGATGACGAACTAGAGCAACCACGATGAGAAGATATAAAATTCCAAAACTTCTTTTTTGAGCGGGCCGGCTGATCTTGTTGCGTTTGTTGAGTTGTCAAGTTACCGAACTTGTTCTCGTAAATTGCATAAATCTCAAACAACTTCTCACGTGTGTTAACAACCTGTGAACTATAATCTATGTCCAACTGGGCACCGATATGAGAAAAAACATTTTTAAGACCGGATAATTTTACTCTAGGATCCAAAATAATAGCTAAACAATACAACAGAGGAATTTCATACCAATATTTCCTAATCTTTGCTTTTATTTTTTCTACCATCGGTTTAAATAACATATCATTTCTATATGTTTCAAATAAGTCTGTAATCTCACAAATTTGATGCAATATTAATGGAGAAGAAGGATAATAAATACCAGATAATAAAATAGTGGAATCATAAAAAACCTCCAAAAAAGACACAAATCGTTTGCAAATAAACCAGTCATCTTCCTGCAACATTGTTTTGCCCATTTTTTGTATTGAAAAAAATAGTGATAATATTTTTATATGGCAAAGTACTCTTCAACATCATATATGTTGAATTCCACCTAACAGGCATGTCAAGACCAAACTTTATAGGCTTCATACCTTCTGCTTTACAATACCTCTTAAACTCAGCAATGGGGGGGTTTGAATTATGAATCCAAGAAATGGCATTTCGAATATTATCAATTGTAGAACTTACCATACGCATACCTGATTTGACAATAAGGTTAATTATATGTCATGCACACCTTTGATGAAGTAAAACTCCACCACTATACGAGTTTATAAGTCCCTCCAACATTGATATCGCCCTTACATTAGCTGTAGCATTATCTAAGGTGATAGAGTTAATGCAGTCTCGTATACCAAAATCTTGAATAACACTAACAAGTCTCTCAACAATGTTGTCAGCATTATGTGAATAATCAATAAGTCTAAAACCAATAATTATTTTTTGCATATTCCATTTAGAGTCTAAATAATGTACAATTACGCTCAAATAATCTTGATTCGCCCTACCACTCCAAATATCAGCTATTAATGCAAGACATATTTTCTCATAGTATGCAATCATATCACTCCTTAGTAGTAGTTCTAGAAACTTTTTGAAATTGAGGACAATATGCACGTTGAATATGCGCTTGATAATGTGGGTTATCACCAAGGTTAATAGGTAAATCTAAAGCATAAATAAATTGACATAAAGATTCCCTAGGAACTTGAGGATTATAGACCAAGTACTTACCGAACCATCCGGGTTTAATTGAAGTTGAGTTTGTGTAGGCTCCGTCCTGGCTTAATGAAGTCTAGCGCATTTAACTTTGTGATCTCTCAAGTGTCAAGTTCCACTTGTAGAATTTACAGTCAAAACTTTTTTACAATATATACATGTAGCTAATTTTATTTTCTTACCTCCGGCGTCAATTTTTTCTTGTGTAGTGAAGTATTTCTAACATTATGCACGTTGTCTCGCATGTTTTGTTGCCGTTGATGATGTTGAACCACTTGAGCCCGTCGGCATTTCTGAGGGTTGATTCGGTTGAATATTAATATTTTGTGGCATGTCACCTACTTGGTCACCCGCCTCCATTCGTTGAATTGTTACTTCTTCAATGTCTTGATCATCCATTCCATAGTAATCAACACCATCAAGACCATACATATACATATTTGGTTCCATTTTCTATTTCCTACAATAATAATAACAACAATAAACATATTAATACATGCTAACACTAAAAATTAAATATTCACAATAAATTAGATATAAACAAAATTAAAACATTTATAATTCTAAAATTTATCAATACCTTGATTACTTGATATGGATAATGGAATTGTGACTTGAAAATTGAAGTAGAGACTATAGTAGAAATTAGAGAATCAATAACTTTTTTTTCGAACAAAAATGAAATAGCAAAATTGAGAGAATTAATGTGAGTGAGAATTTAGAGTTGAGAAAAAATTGGAGAATAAGAAGAGAATAGAGAGAGTGAAAGTTGTGTTGTGTGAAAAAAATGGGTTAATGGAGGGGGTATTTATAGATAAAATTTATAAATTTTGGGGCGAAAAAAAATAGCAGAGGGCTGCAGCCCTCTGTTTCAGACTCACTGCCGTGAGGCAGCGCAATGGTAATATTACTGTTAGGCCAAAAACAAGTAAACAACTAAGAAAAAAAATTTTAGGCTTGGCTTTTGGGCTGCAGGCTGCAACCAGCCCAACAGTGTGGCTGCAGGCCTGCAACAGACCAACCTTAACCATTCGGGCCCGGCCCGGGGCCATTTCGGACTATTTTTTAGCAGGACTATTCAGGCTCTCCGGGCCGGGCTTGGGTTGGGCTGCCTACGGGCCTGGAATTACCGCCCAACCCGGCTCTACACTAGGGTCGGACTGGGCTCGAGCTTGTACGGATTCGGGTCGGGCTGGGCCGGTCCCCGGGCCCACAGTAACGGGTTTCGGGCCAGCCCGTCTAGCCTGGCCCAAATTTTCAGCACTATAAAGACCTATTATACGACAAAAGCTCTTCAAACGACATTGATGTAAAAAGGACAGAATGAGCAAAAAAGAAAACTAAAACAACCTTTTATACTATTAAAAAAAAAAAGCTAACGAACGACATCAACGTAAATTGGCATTGACCTTTTAAACGACAAGAATCTTTCAAATGAGACCACTGCGAAAACGACAACAATCTTAAAAGAGATTTCATACAATAAACGACAATAATCTAATAGCCCGCAAAAAGTTCACAAACGACATGAATATAGAAAACCACATCAGCGTAAACCACAACAGTCTATTAAACGATGTGACGATATGACGGTCGACAATCATTTACAAGTTGAGCGTAAACAAATACAAATGACAAAGCATAAAAAAAAAATAAATAAATAAATAAAAATAAAAAACCCAACGTGGACATGAAATGATAAACAGCAGAGAGACATGATAAACAGAGAAAAATGACAAAAAAAACGTCATTTACAAACGACGTTAATAACAAGGAGAAAATTCTGAAGCACAGTAGTAACTTCAACAAATGAGGAAACGACAGGAACATGATAAACGACAATTACCTAAGCAAACAACAATCTTAAAAATGACAATTAGAAATGAAAAAGCACTCTTGACATGGAAAAGGACACAAATATAAAATGTCGTTATAGACAACGTCTGAAGAGGAAAATAACGGAGAAAGCCATCAGCGGTTAATTGACCGAAAAAGCAACAAAAAAGGAAAAAACGACATTAATAAAAAAAACGATATAATAAAGATGAAATGAAAGCAAAATCTGAAAACGACAATATTATAAGAATTTTTAACAGGAATGAGCGCAAAAAGTTTCAACATACACTGGTAAATTACAATTTACAACCATGTGCGTGGAAGCGGAAAAGTAAATTGAAATAAAAATAACAGAAAAATAGAGAAGAGAAAGATTTAAGTTGATCGAAAAAAAATTTTAAGTTCACAGAAGATGGAAAAAAATTTCACTAACAGTTTCAAAATTACACATTCAACAAACTCTCTCTATTTATCTCTCTACCCAAAACTCCTTACATCATTTGTCTATCTCTCTCCCACTTTTCTCTATTTCTCTCAAAAGGATGCACTATTTCTCTACATTTTTCTCTTAGCACACAAAGTCTTACACAAAACACTTATTTATAGATTCCTAATAACTCTTGCCCAAATACAGAAAACAGTAACTTACCAAAAAGCACGAATGAGTAACTTTCTCAAAACTAATTTGAGGTACTTACTCAACAATCTCTACATTGATTTAAATTCTCTCAACTCACTCATTTGCATATCCAATCTCAAAACTCATCATCACACCGACAATGTAAACATCAACAAGAATAAACATGTATCAAGTTCAAATTCTCATCAAACTTGACATAAGAAACTGTCTTTTTCTTCTTCAAAGTATCTTCACTGCTATAAGTCTTCACCATCTTGTCTTTATAATCTTCAACTGTTACCATTTTGTTGCACTCTTTTACTCCTGCAACTTCTTTCACAACAAAAGATTCTTTATAGCTTGACTCCACCTTCATAGCTCCACATACAATTGTAGTCCTAATCAGTTTATACAAGTTTTTCACTTTTTCACCATTTATGGCTACTAAATCACATCTCTTGACTTGTAGTACTCATAACCCAAAATATCTAAAGTTCTCAAAGAAATCAAACTTCTCCTTAGTTGAGGAATATGCCTAATATTTATCAATGTGCCTCAAAACATTTCTTCTCAAGCGCTTTCGTATCAAAGATCTGGAGACTCGAAATATTTTTTGAGCATTGAAATTTTCCGTTCCAAGAAAAGAATTTTTATGTCACAAAGAAAGTATGCATTATATATTTTGCAAGATTCAAGACTTTGGGTGCTCAACCTGAGAAGTCTCTCCATAGAACAGAATTTAAAACTCACTCTCATAGATAAGAGTATTATTGAGTGATCCAATCAAATATAAAAGATTAGTTGGCCAATTGATTTAACTAACTGTCACAAAGCCTGACGTAGTCTATTCTGTTCGTTCACTAAGCCAATTCATGCAAGAGGCTCAAAGACCTCATTGGGATGCTACCATACGAATCCTCAAGTATATCAAGGGTACTCCTAGTCAAGGTTTACTATTGCCCTCATAACTTGAAAGCTTTTTGCGACTCAGTTTGGGGAGGCTGTCGTGCCACAAGAAGGTCAGTTACGGGTTATTGTGTTTTCCTTAGAAATTCTATCATCTCATAAGCAAACTAATGTCTCTAGATCATCAGCCGAAACAAAATATCGAGCTATGGCCAGAGCTAACTTAATTGTTCAATATATTATTGGATTTAAACGTCCCAGGTAACTGCTACACCATTATTCTGTGATAATTAGGCAACTTTATACATTGCAGTCAATCCTATTTTTTATGAATGAACAAAGCACATTAAAATAAACTGTCATATAGCACGAGAAAAAATGCAAACCGGAATGATTAGTCCTTCATTTGTACCTTCACACTCACAATTAGCAAGATGTATTTACAAAAGCTTTGGGAAAGGGTCAATTTGTGAGTCTACGCAACAAGTTAAGAGTGTTAAGAAATATCGTTGTAATATATTACCATATTCTCTGTACATTTACTAGTGTAAATCAAAATCCCACTAAAAGAGGATCACGGCTTCTAAGCCTTAGAAATAGGTAGAGTCGATTAGCAATAATTTTTTATATATATCGTGTACTGTTGTTTAATGAAATTGATAAGAACACATATTTCACCAAATTCTCCACTGTTCATTCTCTAAGCCTATTATTATTTTAGACTTTTCTTCTTTTTTTTTTTTTATTGTAGAAATCCATAAACTTGTACATGATACACCCACATAAGAAAGACACAATATAGAAAAGAAACATAGACCACCAACACATACTCATATACATCAAAGTTCATATAACCTACAGTACATATATTATATTATTCAAAAGTACTATACGTTACCTTAGCCTAAAAACAGAGCAAAAATACAACAAAATAGAGAAGGTGGTCTGGTCACTCAATATGGTTCTAGCGGAACAGGGACTAGTCTAATTAAGGGCACTTGGGTCTGTTGCCATGAGTGGTCATGTCGGTGTAACACGTTCCACACATTTCTCTGTTGCCTGCGGTGCCCGGAGGGACGCACTTGCACCTGTCGCAGCACGTCCCACATGCTCTTTTGCACACGTTTTGCCTTGAGTGTTTGCTGCACCTCACCTTACATAATCCTTCACAGTCTGCCAGAAAAAAAAAAAAAAAAAAAAAAAAAAAAAAAAAAAAAAAAAAAACTTTAATTTACCCATGCCTAAAGTATTAAAAAGATTTTGTCGTTTTGAAAATGATAACTTAACAAAAATCAAGGAAAATGAATAAATACCCAAAAATGGCAAGAGCCTTCTGTTTGGTCCTTTCACAACCACCTGATAAATAAGATTTGAGAAAATGAGTAACAGAGAAGAGTAACAAGAATGGCAAAGCAAAAGTACTATTATATGTATATTATATATATGGAGAGTTGTATTAACTTACCTGGCTTTCTTCTTTGTCTTCAATCTGGGCTTCGGATGAAACCTGTACCAACCAACATGATCAAATACAATCAGTAGAGTTTTAGGACACACAGAACAAAGTCTTGCCTACAAAAAATGTTCTGGTAAATCGGGTTTTGAACATGCGCGAGAAACGTATATTAATTGTCTCTATTTAGCATTTACCTGTAATATGCAGAAAAGCAACACAGCTATAGGAAGAAGCAAGCGGTACGCCATTTGGTGATAATATTATGTTATCACTACTAACTAAGCAGTGACGAGAGTTGTGAGCTGTGGACGCGTGTGGGAAATGTAAAGAAGCTGATGCTACAAGTGTCTTTGAAATTGAATTGCGCTTCCTCTCTCTTTTTATAGCAGTTTGGTCCTCACACGCAATTACAATATTGCCCAATTCCTTTAACGGAAAATAAGAATATATGTGGACTCTTGATGTGTTTAGAACCCTTTTTTTAAATAATTCTTACGTATTTTGAAAAGTAAAAAATTAAAATTAAAATAAATTACTTTTGTTTAATAAATATTTTAAAAATAAAAAATAATAAAAATAATTTTTATGAAGAAATTAAAAAATAATTAAAAGTTATTTTTACTTTTTTGTGCTTATTTTTTAATATTTATCAATAATATTATAATATAATAATTAATAAACATGATTTTATATTTTTATTTTATTTAAATTAATCTTTTAAAAAATTAATCAAACACAATTTCAGAATCAATTTTAAAATAATTTTTAAAATAATCTCATTTTTATTTTTTATTAAAAACAAAATTATTTTGAAATCAATTCAAAACGCACGGTTTCTTTACTTGCTCTCTTTTCAATATTAGGCTTGAGTTTGTTACATTTATTGAAAAGGGAAAATAAAGTTACTAAATTAGTAATAAAAAGTAAAATGAAGTTAAGCTTGTAAAGAATTAGATTGGTAAACATTACAAGAGAGTAACTATACACGTTAGAAAATTATGCACATCTAGCAAAAAATTTTGTTTGCCCATGTGCTTGGTAATAAACATTTACTCTATTTTAGATGATGCTTTCTTACAATTGGGCTGAGAACTTTTAGGTTGTTTTCATGAACGTTTGGTTTATAAATTTAAAATCATAATTTAAAATTATTTTTAATTTATATATATTTTTTATAAAAAAAATACTATAATAAATCACAAATTATAATTTAAATTATAGCATAAATCCGCCTACTAAACACGCTAATCAATAGATATTGGCACTGGCTTTGATTAGAAGCAGGTTTTCAACAATTGACACAGCATATAATGATGAATATAACCTTGTAATTCTTGAAAATAAAAACTATAACAGATCATTATCTAACATCCTTATTACGGAAAATTAAGAAATCTCTGTTTTTTTTTCAAATAAATCTCTCTGCTTACTATTTTGCTACGCGGGTTTTTTTAGATCCGTTCATTTCATTAATTCAAATTTAAAATTTAAAATTTATTACAATAAAAAAAATTTAAAAATAATCACATTTAATTTTTTTATTACAATAAAAAATTTTTACATAAAATTATATTTTAATTTAAATTAAAAATTTAAATTTGTAAACTAAACAGCACATTATTCTTTCTAGAACTCGGTTATTACTTATTACAAAGCAGCAGCTAGCAGCCTTTCCCAGCATTTTGTCGCGTGATCCATTTTTCTACTATTTGTTTTTTCAATATTTTTCACAATCCGTACTAGACACACAAAAAACTTTATCTTGGATATTGCCTCGAGAAACGTTGATATTTCTCCTTAGAAAGCACCGAAACTGATCGATTTCTTTCCCACTCCGCTGCAAGCTGGCGTGCAAGTTGATAATATTGTACTCCTTTTAGCACGGCTCTTTAGGAGTTTGGACACACTAAAGGCTGCAAAGTACATATCCTGTTGTTACAAGACAACACACAATCCTTCAATTGTTCTCTCACTAGGTAAAAGCCTAGAGTAAGTTCTAACCTTGAAAGTTCTGTGTATATTAGTCTTCGTTCATTTCACTGATTTAAATTTTAAATTTTAAATTTTTACAGTAAAAAATTTTCATAAAATATCACATTTAATTTTTTTTTTTATTATAATAAAAAACTTTAAAAAAATGTCACATCTCAACTCAAATTAAAAACTCAAATCTGTAAAGTGAACGATGCCTAAATATTAATACAGAACCAACTTATATGTCAATAAATAATAATACATGATACCAAAATCATTGAGTCAACTACTGGATTACATTACTACTCTGTGGGGACAGTCATTACCTTATTATAAGCTCAAAAACTATAATAAATTGTGTTTATAACAAATTAATACTCAACTTCCGACCAAAGTATAGATATGATAAATAGCTGGAGACATCTCTGTTTTATATTATGACTAGACCAGAATAAGCATTTATTAATATATCTATAATATAAAAAGAAATAGTACTGATCGTGTCAGGGAATCGAATAAAGAGCAAAAGGCCAGCTAAGCATTGTCATTGCAACTTAAGGAGTAAGTACCAGCTGAATATTTTCCTCACGGCTATGAAATTCATTTGTGTATTTTGTTTGTTACCGCCTTCTCTGATAGTTTATTGATAAGATCTATTTTTTATAATTAAATTTAATTAAAATTATATTAAATTAAAAAAATAAATAAAACAGATAATTTTTAATTTAAATTTAATAGTTAAAAAATAAAAAATTATTAGTAGTTTATTATTTTCAGTCTAATCAGATAAACTCTCTTGTTTCAAATGAAGCTGGTTGGAAAATAGGAATCAAGTATTTTGGGTTCGTTTAGTTCGTTAATTTGAGTTTTTAATTCGAATTGAAATGTGACTTTATGTAAGAACTTTTTACTGTAGTAAAAAATTAAATATAACTGTTTTTAAAAGTTTTTTACTGTAACAAAACTCAAATTATAATTTTAAATCAGTGTAATGAATGGAGTATTTGTTGAAACAAAGACATAAATTCCAGAAATAACTTTGAAGTCAAATCAAGAACTTGCAAAGAAGCAAACTGAGAATCACACAAACGAGGTTCGATTTAAAGATCTACAGCCTCGGGGAAAATTACCAGAACCGTCCTCAAGCTCTAATCAATGGAGAATTACACACTCAAACTTCCCCAAGAAAACCCCTCTGAGTATAAATCTCTCTATGAGAATGTGAAAGAAGAACTGATTCCCCTCCTATTTTCTAAGTTAATTATGTTTATACTATTCTATTTGGCTTTATAAAATAGCCGTTACAACTTATGCAACATGATCCCTCAATTTCCTCCTAATTAAGAATGCAAATCATCAATAGACATGTCAAACTTCTGATTAACAACCAATTATGAGTTGACAAAGTACTTCAATGAAGCTATACCAAAACCCTACCTAACACAAAATTTTAGGTATAGAAAGAATATATATACTAGTTTCTAAATATTTTAAATCTTCTTCAATTATTATTATTATTTTTTGTTAAATTTGCACACTTAATTTTATATGACGAGCAGTAACACATCTCGACTCTTGATAGTTAGTGCATGTAGATTAAGATAAATACACTCATCAATTTTTTATTCTAACAATTAAACTTTTTTGTTTGTTTTTTTTTTTCTTTTTATACAAGACGGATTGAACCCGCATCTTTTATCTCAAAATCCAACCCTACCAAAACCTCATCTCACAGTTTATTTAGTTCATTGGTTTAAATTTTTAATTTAAATTAAGTTACTATATAACTTTAAATAAAAAAATTTTACTATAATAAAAAAATTATATGTAATTATTTTTTAAAATTTTTTATATAATAAAATTTAAAATTTAAATTTAAATTGATAAAATAAACCAACCTCAATATTGTTGTATGTGCATTCGGTAGTATATCTAAATTTAAGAAGAGGACAGATTTTGAGGAAGCTATAGATGGATAAGAAAGAGAGTTAGACGTAACAATCGTACCATCTTGTCCTTCGTTAAAAGGGAATGTACAGAGATATTATGGGCTCGTTTAATTTATTAATTAAAATTTTTAATTTAAATTGAGATATAATTTTATATAAAAAATTTTTATTATAATAAAAAGATTAAATATAACTGTTTATGAAAATTTTTTATTATAATAAAATTTAAATTTTAAATTTAAATTAATAAAATAAATGAGACTTATTCTATTCATCAGGATAGAGGTGGCAGAAACCGCGTATATTGTGCTTGCTCGCTCATGTTGAGCTGTAAAAGATTGAATTGCATCATGAGCCACCCGACACTTGCTTGCCTTTCTTGGTATGCTGCGAATATTGCTTACTCTTTACCATCTCTACCTACTCTCTGCACATATACATATATATATATATATATATATAATGCCAACTAAGGTGATCATTTTCCCTAGAAGAATCCATCCTTCTTTTATGGCTTTACTTTTGGTTTGGTGTGCATGAATTTTAAGGACCAATATCTTTTGGATTGTTCTTTTTTTATCTTTGTTTTCCTCTTCTTCTAAGTTGGCGGCTCTTGTATTAATCTTTGGAACAATTAACATGACTCAAGTTCTAATTAATTATTTGCCGCTAAGATGATATTAATGAGCTAAAGCAGAACTCTTATAGTTATTATATTATAATGTTAGGAAATGACTCTCGTCCACAACCGTACAAATATGTGGCACTTTTTATTCATTTGTGTAACATCATTTGTGCGTCTTTATAACACTCATTTTATCTGAGTGTGACACTCAGATAAATAATCTCCCATCGTATTACATGAAACATGCTTTAATGTTACCATATTCACTAAAAATTACAAGTTTATATGAAAAATATTACACTCAAACATACTGTGCAGTCACCGGACTTAAGACCATACTAAAGTATATCATTTAACAATATTTTTAACATCATTGGACTAAAGAAAATCAATGAATAACCACGAGCAGAGAGATTTAACAATATTCTTGAGCTCTTGTGACGTAAACTATAAGTTGTCTAAGATATACATGCTCGAAAGAAATGTCATATAATTAAATGGACACTTACTACTCTGATCACTTCTGAGCTTAATAATTCCAAGGGTGATAAAAGCTGAGTCATCATAATTGGTCCGCGAGCGGGCATAGGAACCATTCGTAGGGTGATAAAAACAAAAGCTGAGTCATCATAAGTGCAGCATAGGAAATTTTGAAAGAAAGAGCTCATCAATTTCCAAGAGGCCCAGCTGCCATCAAGATAGCTACGACAAGTCACCAATAGTGTGAAACTGCAAAAGTTGATGTTTTAGCTAGAAACGGCTATACGAGTTACGACACGATAATACGATTTAAAAACGACACAAATTTTATGAATTAAGGTTGAAAAAAAAGATATTTAGATCATAATTAAGTCGACCTGAAATTGACACGAAAAACACTGATCAAATTCGAGTTGGACCCACCTAACCCGAATACGATACGAAACTCATAAAAAATTAAAAAATACACTTTTATTATGAACTTATGATACCATGATAGTTATACTCAAAATCTTATAGTATTATTTGATTAATTTCAATGGATGTTATTGTATT
Source organism: Morus notabilis (assembly GCF_000414095.1). Classification (NCBI taxonomy): domain Eukaryota; kingdom Viridiplantae; phylum Streptophyta; class Magnoliopsida; order Rosales; family Moraceae; genus Morus; species Morus notabilis. The sequence goes on from NW_010362482.1 coordinate 2,115,315, forward strand.
TTAGTGTGTTATGATTTTTAAGTTATTTTTAATATGTAAAAAACTAAATAAAAATATACAATTTTCGTGTCAATTTTAAGTTCACGGATCAATTTCATGTCACGGGTTATTTTCGTGTCGTGTCGTGTCAACCCATAAAGTGGTCGTGTCGTATTCGTGTTGCGGTTTTTAAAAAATTTCGTGTCACGGGTCGTGTTCGGGTTGACTGTAAATTTAAAAAGAAATGATCAAAACACGATACGAACACGACATGTAACACAAATTATCACCTATAATTTTAGCCCCGCTCATTTTATTATTTAAATTTAAAATTTAAGTTTTATTATAATAAAAAATTTATATTTAAATTTTTTATTATAATAAAAAACTCTTATATAAAATTATATTTAAATTTAAATTAAAAAATTAAATGAGTGAACTAAACGAATTCTTAATTTACAACTATGACGTGGATACTATTTCTAAAGACAACCGTAGAATTCTGCCAACCACTCTCTCAGCGCCAGAAAACCATTGTATATTGTTGCCACTTGTGATGACCATCTCAATGTGGTAACTTAAAAGTTGTTATAAATTTGTATTTATGGCATCAATGACTCCTTATTGAACAGCTAAAATAGAATGCCCGAAATGTCTTTCGTCATTTGCTAAGGCGTGCAGCATCATCAGATATCGGCACATTGGAAGAATCAAGCTAGCCGTTAAACTGACTTTTGAACTGTTTCACATTTTCAAATTGCTATTTTTTGAATTAATTGCACCCTCCACGGAATGAAAACAACTCAAGATCTGTTTATTTTTTTTGTCTTATTAACTGTCTCTTTGTATATTTAATATTCCATCTATATTTATGTAGTGAGATTATTAAATTTAAATAACATGACAATTAAGTATTAGAATGACAGCCAACAATGACATGAAATAAACGTTTTGTGTTAATCCTGTTTTTAACTATCTTTTCTTTTCTTCACAAAGGGAAAAAAAAAAAAATTTGTCGATGAGCCTGTAACATCATCTGGATAACATCGTTCTTAAAGTAACTTCATGTTAAAAACAATAAAATACTGAAAACTAAAAGAAACAACAACAAAAAAAAAAAACAAAATGTCTTTCCATCTACAAAATGACGGGTGCGTTTGAAACTAGTTTTAAAATAATTTTATTTTTAATAAAAAATAAAAATAAAATTATTTTAAGAATCATTTTGAAACTGATTTAAAATTACATTTGATTATTTTTTTAAAAAATTATTGTGAGTATAATAAAAAAATAAAATCATATTTATTAATTAATATATTATAATATTATTGATAAGTATTAAAAATGAAACTAAAAAAGTAAAAACTTTTAACTGTTTTCTAATTCATTTACAAAAATTGTTTTCACTGTTTTTATTTTTATTTTCAAAGCATTTACTAAACAAACATCATTTTTTGCTTCTCAAAATACGTAACAAAATATTTTGAAAAACAGTTTCAGACACACCCCTCCCCCAAATGTCGTTTCTCTTTCCGTCTACAAAATGACGAGTGCGTTTGAAATCCCCTTAGAATCATTTTAGGACTAATTCTGAAATTGCGTTTAATTAATTTTTTAAAAGATTATTTTGAGTATAATAAAAAAATAAAATCATATTTATTAATTAATATATTATAATATTATTGATAAATATTAAAAAATAAAAAAAAATAAAAATTTTTAACTGTTATTTAATTCATTTACAAAAATCATTCCCACTATTTTTATTTTCAAAACATTTACTACACAAACGCCCCGCGAAAACCAACCTTATCAATTTTCCTCGTTTCGTGAATGCGAGGATTTCGTCTTTACAACAATCGTTTACATGCAAAAAGGATTTCGTCTTTATAACAATCGTTTACATGTAAAACATGTCATTCCGTCCAAAACAACAACGGCAGTCGCAGACGACCATTTGAGACGCTCAAACTCGCAAAGGAAATGACTCGTTGTCTCTGTATTATAACCACATGACATGGACTATTCCCCCAAGGGCAAAGAACACTTTTTTTTTTTTTCCCTTGAAGCATATTTAGTATTTAGGCATAAGTTTTCCTTCATAAAAATTTAAATTTAACTTTTTCTGTAAAACATAAATTCACCTTTTAACTCAAATTTTTTAATTCAAACTAGTGAAACGAATAAGCCTTAGCTTACATAATTCAAAATCAAAAAAAAAAAAAAAATCAAATGGCTAAGAAGAATTAAATAGTAACCTTGATGTGACTATCTATCATCTCTCACCGTCAAAATTTCCAACGACTCCTTAAGAGGAGATCGGTAAGAACTCAATAATTTGGACCAAAAGTACTCTGTTGTCCTTGCCAAAACTAGCCGAGAAAAGAATCATCACCTAAACAATGTTCTACCAAGTTAACCACAACTATTTTCCCTTGAATAAATACTTTTTAGAAAATAACCTCTACTTCCTTTTCAGTCATCTCATATACATGGTCTCTTGCATCCGTTAAAGCACTCTGTACCATATAAAAGTTGATCAATTGACATATGAAGACGACAAAATAATACAAGAGAAGAAGGTGACATAGTTTAGTGGGTCCAAGGAGGCATGAAAACTAACCTGTCCAAATTTGGTCATTAAGTTACGGGAAAGATTCAGAGACGTAATTCTCACGTCTTCATTAGCCTTTAGTGCTTGAGCAATGGCAAAAGCCCCATCATCCTGCACGCAAAACCAAAATGTAAGCTTGCAAAATATTGCTAACATGTAAATGAGAATACGAAAATAAGCAAATACCCTTATCTCATTGAACCCAAGATCTAGTGTAGTTAGAGCTTCATTAACCACTTTTAAGCTACGAGCCAGGCAAATAGCTCCCTGAAATCATTGATTTATAGAAAGTTATCTAAGATTGAATCCACAAACTAGCCCAGATAGCACATAAAGACGAAACAATTTTCAGAAACGAACTTCATCTCTTAGGCCATTTCCCCTTAGGTCAAGATAGGATAAGGTACTATTGTATTTTAACATATCAGCGATGGCCTCTGCACCTTTTGCTCCTATCTGCAACACAATATGTTAAATTTAACTAAATAAGAGTCCTTTAAGGTAAAAATTCTCCAATCAGATATGCGTGATATGACAGTCGATTACCTGACACCAGCCAAGCTTGAGGTTATTAATGTTGCCATGGAATTTGAGAACGTCAGACAAAACTTTTGCACCTTCTGGTCCAATGGGATTATAACCAATTTCCAACTGAGAGAGAAGAATATGTCATTACACCCAAAAAGAGAGAAGAAGAAAAGTTGAATGGGATGGTGAAGAACATACAGTTGTAACGACAGAATTATCTTTCAAAGTCTGGGCTATTGAAGTGACACCTTTCACCTGAATGTTATTTCCTGCCTGTAAAATCGAACGTTACTTTTCCAGATATGGAGGGGTATTGGATTTTCAAAAATCACTTCAATATATAAATATGCATATCATAACAAAACAACAAGCTAATCTTCTAACCACGTCTATACTTTTTATTGACCGGTTTTCCTTCAATGCATCTCCAATTCTTTCAGCCCCCTGAAAAAGTCAACCTAAAATTAGCCAAAAAAAAAAATCATGAAATAGTTGATATATCAGGACAGCTGCAATAGAATTTCCATCCATTAAGATAAGGGTATCTAGATGGTCTAGTAAGTTGGCTGACAGGATAGCTGCAGCAGATTTTTTTAAAGGAAGTTGCAGCAGAATTTCAACCCACCAAGATAAGGTTATCTGAATGGTCCAGAAAAAGTGGTTAACGAATTTGAAATATCAATACCTCATCACCAATATCATTCATGCTAATGTTCAACACCAACAAGCTCTTGCTCTTCTTGACATATTCAGCAACATGAAAGGCACCTTTTGCACTTATTGAATTGTTGCCAATCTCTAGACGGGTAATTTTGCCTGAGGAAAGTTACATATCAATAAACTACTGAAAGTAAATAACGCGTAAAAATAACCATGTGCTTCTGAACCGAAACAAACAATACGTCTAGCAAAATACAACCTTTATGTTGAGATAGACCTGACATCAAAGCACGTATTCCTTCATCCCCAATTGAATTTCCGTGCAAATGAAGCTCCTGAGGTATAAAATCAATATGATTCTCAAGAGTATTATATATTGATAAAAGCTTATAAACACATTGGGTAGAGATCTTGTAATGGTAGTTTGTCCTTGTCCCAATTGGAACACCTGACCAGGACTTTGGTAGTTAACTTGATGCCTTTTTTTTTTTTCTTTCTTTAATAAAATCCGTCTTATTTAAAAGTATTCATTAAAAAATAAAAGATAAATAATAAAGAGACACATATGTGGAACAGAAACAAGTAATAAGAAATGACAAAGTACCCGCAAAGACTTGTTCCCTTCAAGTCCTTTAGCCAAAGCATTAGCCCCCAAGGCACCACCATAATTGCCACTTTAAACAATAAAATGATGTGAAAAAGAAAAGTTACATCAGAAGGATAGAAAGTGAAAAGATCATAAGCATACCTTAGTAATAAACGAGGAAATATAGCTTATGTAAACAAAATACATCGTGTTAAAATAAAGAAAAAAGACAAATAACACTCACTTAAGTTGTATATATCGTAGTGTCTTATTCTCGAGAAGAGCTCCAGCTAAACTTGTAAAGCCCTGTCGTCATTTTAAAAAAAGAAGTAAAGATAAGATTTGACCACATTTGACTAATTAGAATTAATGCAAAATCTTGGAATAAGTTGAAGGGTACATACAGCATAGTCAATCATATTGTTATTAAGTTCAACAAAACGCAAGGTAGAATTTTTCTTCAACATTTCTGCGATAGCCTTGGCACCCTGCATGATAAAGTAGCATCACTGTCGACTTAAGACATCTTAATTGGAAAGGCAGGGCCTACAACAATAGTAATTCAGGAAGCAGATGATCATGCTCTTAAGGGAACTAGTCTTGGCTAGAAGTGACTAACCTCATCCCCCAAGTTCGTACTGTTCAACTGAAGCTTTGTAATACCAGTATTATCAACCAGTATATCACTTAGGCACTGTGAAAAAGAATAACACATATAATATTACGCTGCAGCGCACAATAAGCAATAACATGCTTATGAGAATGCTTTTTCACTGTCAGATTGTTATCTTCCGATATGCAAGAATACGAGATAAAATTGCTAGGTTTTAAGTATAAAAAGAAACTATTATAAAAGAGTGGACTTTGGGCGTACCTTAGCTCCCTCATCTCCAATAGGATTTCCAGAAAGATCAAGAGTCTTTAACATGATGTTTGATTGCAGAATACCATCAAAAGCTTTTAACCCAGTAGCAGTTATTCCATTTCCAGCAAAACTTACTCCTTCAAGAGTCTGAAACATAACAAATATATGTCATAAGCCCAACAATATGATCAGTTAACTGATTAAGAACACAGGATTTCAAGCATTTTCTGCCAAGATTAAAGTTAGAAAATACATTGCAAAAGTTTTCCTTCCCTCATAGATTGATCGCATCAAAAGAGGGTAGTCATAATACTAAATACCAACATTTATCCCGAATTCACCAAGTCAAAATAGATTCATGCTCTAACCTGATTGTATGCTAACCTTTCAGCAAGAAAAATTAATCCTTCGTCGCTAAAATTGCATCCTGCAAGAATTTGTTCAAAACACGTTGTCATTATGCACAACGTTACGATTGGAGATAGCCTATAGGTAATAGTCGGAAAGAAATAAGCAAAAAGGGAAACAAAAATCCATTTCAATGATTGAAATAAATATGTACGAAGAGGAAACTGATAAGAATAAGGCCATTTATAAAGAATATTGCATTGAAATTGAAAATTTTAGTTAACCATTCTGAAGAAGATCCGCGTACAAGTATGAAATCATCATAACTCATAGCTAAGAACGCACGTCTTTATCATCTTCAACAACCATGGTGTCATACCTGACATGTCAACAACACTGAATGCTCTGAGTTCTTTGGCGAATTCATTGAGCCTCTCCTTGGACTCTCTATCAATCTTTGCACTAAGCCCCGATAGCAAATTCGTACCCGGAGCAAACGACCACTTCAAACCTTGTGCAGAAGTTTTCTCCTCTACATTCGTCGCCCTCTTGGACTTCGGAGTGAGGAGTTTCTCCACCACTTTCCACAAAACTGTCAGCTGAAGACATAAATTAGTACAACCATTGAGAAACCCAACAAGAAAATAGGCTAGCATTCACACATATACATTGAACATTAAACTTAAGCCCGTATATAAATTCTAGTCATAAAACACCTTACTTTAGCATTCCGATACAACAAAAAGGTTTAAACTTTTCAATTCAAGGCCTAAAAGCAACTGATTTCTACAATCATTCAATTCAAACGTAATTCCCATCTTTCCAAATAAGAATTTTGAGGCCGAAATCAATTACCAAAAGTGACGGCCAAAAACAAGCCGGCGGGGACGGCGACGGAAGCAACTTGCTGAAGCGGAGCAACGGATAACGGGCTCTCGGATTGAGACTGCCTGTACACTCTCCGAGCAGAAACCGACCTCCTGGAGCCACCGTCAGCCCTAGAAGAAGCAGAAACTTTCACCGCCAAGCTCCTGAGCCGCAAGCCTCTCTTCCTCCGGAGCGAGAGAGCAGTCGGAAAGTTCGAGCAAGGTCCACCCAACGCCTGGAGCGCTTCTAGTCTCTGCTTGTGCGTCTGAGACCGCAGCGAAATCTGAGCATCAAAAACGCATTTTTGTCAAACTGACATTGAGAGAGAGAGAGAGAGTTGGTGGTTTTTACCTTAGGAAGAGAGCAGAGGGAAATGGCGGAAGTGGAGCCCATAGAATTTGAGTCAGAGGCACATAGATGTTGAAGCCTTGGATTCTGAGCTTCGTTGCAATGGAGGGGAGAGAGAGAGAGAGAGACGGCGGATCTCCGGGAATGTTCGGATTTTCTGAAAGTTCTCGTTCTGTCTATCGGTTACCAGAGTGCCAAGTGCAAAAGTCTTGCTGCTCGATTGCTCCGGATTTCCAACTGGGTTTGCTTATGCTTGGCCCAAATACGCTGGAGTCGTCTGTGTGGGTGATCCCGTATTGTCCGTATCTTGTTGTTTTGGGCCCAAAGGTAAACCCAACCCATTGGATAATTACACAATGTCACCACCTTTTTCCTGGAGAATTAAAATGGGGAGAAAGAGAAAAATAGGTCAAGACTTGAAATGAATTAAAATTAATAGGTTAATAGTTTATATAAGTTAATAAATAGGCTAAATTACTATTTTTATTCATAACTTGTCTGGTTATGAATCATAACTTGACAAGTTATTGTCCATAAATCACGATTTTTGTCCATAACTTGTCTGGCTATGAATCATAACTTGACAAGTTTGTCCATAACTTATCTGGTTATGAACCATAACTTGACAAGTTATGGCCTATTAATTTCTATAACTAAAAGCTGGCCTATATACTTCCTTAAGCTTTTCATATTGGCCTATTTTCTACTATTTCTGATTAAAATGAGGCTTCGTTGTTGCATGAGGCCCGTTTGGTACGAGGATTTTAGAATTAAAGCTATGATTCTGATTTAAATTAGTGTTTATTTGTAAAAAATAAAAAGTGGTTTAAATCCAGTCCAACAAATCAATGTTTAATTTTGAATGATTCTGGTTCAAAATTTAAACCCTATGTTTTAAACTAGAACTGCCCTAAAAAATAAAATTACCTCCTCTTTTTAGTTTTAGCTTACTCAAAATCATGATTTTGGTTTACATGATTCAAACTCAAATATTCATAGTTTGAGCCCCAGTTTAAACCATGAATTATGAATTATAGTTCTGGTTCCAAAACTAGAACCAACATAGATTAAACCTTTCTATCAAACGGAGCTGAGAATATCATTTATATGGATGATTTTTGAATTTTATTTCTTGACTACGTAAAAATACCTTTGAGTTGACTTTATCATATGTTTACTTTTCGTAACTAATTTCCATAATTTTTCCATAGCTGAATTTCTTAAATGTACCTATAGGTGAACTTATCGTTTTTTTCCTTTTAATATTTGTTTCAAATTCACATATTGTTCGCGGGTGATGTCGATTTCAGTTAGTGTATAATGATATATTCATTGTTAAATAATAATTTATGAAAATTACATTCATCTGTGTTTCTGTCTTAATAATGCTTCTTCTTATGCTTGTATTATAACGGTATATTCATTATTATAATGATAACATAAAAAGACTAACATGTGTTTGTGTTCGTGTTTCAATTATCTTTCTTGTTCCTTTTTATAATGATATATTCATTATAATGATAATATAAAAAGACTGACATGTGTTTGTGTTCGTGTTTCAATTATCTCTCTTGTTCTTTTATATAATGATATATTCATTATTGTAATGATATGTTATTTTTTCATTATCTATCTATTTTTGTCTATATACATTTTTTTATTATAATGTTGCTAGTATCTTTGATATGTTGCACTCTCAGATGGGAAAATTTAAAATTCTGCATTTCAATATACGTATTATATTGAGCAAAAAATCTCATAATTTTAAGGATTTGATTCATTTAAAGAAGATTAATGATCCCTTAAATTAGGGGATAAATAATATAATAATATCATTTTGTTAAGGGATATATTAATATAATTATCAAAATTGATTATATAATAAATTAAAATTAATAATATTATTATTAAGATCAACAAGGTCATTAAACCATATGCATTACGTCATATATAGAAAATTCACAAACTGCAGCTATATTTTTATGCCGCAAAGATAATTAACTCGTATGTGTTATTATCACCGCAGTTTAAATTGTAGATTAGGATTGAAGAGGAAAAATCTAAAAATAGTAAAGTTGATATATAAAAAGATTCTTCAAATATTATAAGAATAACATATTTTGATGTCATTAAAATAATGACTACGTAATTATTTAATACAATATGCACCGCTATGATAATTGTTATGATATTTTTGTTATTTTTATAATTTTTTTTTTAAAAAAAAAAAACTTAAGATGTAAAATTTTGTCGTGTAATTATCTCATGAAGTAAAGCTGATATTTTGATTCTTTATCAAATATATAAGGATTAAAACTTTAAATTAAAATAAAACATATCAAAAAATACATGATTGAGCTGGAATATATGTTTCTTTCAGTTAGGGATTTTTTTTTAATTAAAAAAAATCTTTCAGTTAGGAAGTTGTGTCATAGACAAATGGATCTAAATAAATAAATAAACAGATAGAAGAAGATAGATTTGGGTAATATATATTGGCTTGTAGGACTTTTCCAAAGGGGAAAAAAAAGAGAAAAATATATATTGGCTTGTAGGACTTTTCCAAAGGGTGAAAAATAGAGAAGAGAAAACATTTTGACTTCATCAAAAAAAAAAATAAATAAATAAAACATTTTGACTTCAAAAATGAATAAATAATGGGCGCCACTTTTGTTGTTTTTATTATTTTGGCGCTGCGTTTACTCATTCTCCTGAAACGGTTTAAAGTTGAACTACATGACCTCAACTATACGACTCAAGTTAAGAATGTAAATTGTGTTTATAAAAAAAATATATATATAGTGTAATAAAAAAATAAAATTTAAATTTTTATAAAAAAAATATTGTAATAATAAAATTTGAATTGTGATATCTATTGCAAGAGTATTGCTATAGGCTATTATTACTGTGTTTTTGGAAACTGAGAAAATACTGTACGAATTAATACGACAAATGATAAGCACAGTATAATTTGTATTTCCAAATAAGTAATGCGTTCAAAATTTTGGCATAAAATTACATGTGTTGGTACATTCTTCAAACACCAAAAAAATTTCCTTGAACTTGTGTTACATAATACAAAACACTTTATAAAAATGATTCTATCAGTAAATTCTAATAAAGTAGTACAAAAAGGATGATAAAATACGAAATCCGATATTAAAAAAGTTTCTCGATACATTAATTTAAGTACGCATAAGGTTCTTTTTAAATCAATGTAGTTTTGATAGCATAGAAAAATGTGTATATTGACCTCTCAAAATTTGAGGAATTTATAGACAATCGGAGATGATTGATAAACGTTGAAATTTGCTTTTGATATAAAAGATTTATTTGTTAATTTTTTTGAAAAAAAAAAAAAGGAAAATAAGTTTTTTTCTTTATTGACATTAATTAAATAGAGCGAGTTGGGATATTGATCTCCTATAATAATTGTTGATAAATGCTGTGAATTCACGATGTTAGTCAAGGTTTGAAGATTGGCTAATGGCGCTAGAGCTCGAGCGTGGGTGCATTCCATCCTAGCGCTTGGGATTTGCACAACCGCTGCTTGAAATTTCAATTACGGATTTTATGAGGGATGGACAGTGCGACAATGACGTTTGATTCATAAGTTCAGAATTGTAATTTAGAATTATTTTCAGTTTATGTGTGTTTTTTGTGAGAAAAAATATTGTAATGAGCCACGAACTATGATCCGAATCATAGGTGCGTTTGGTTGGTAGATTTATGTCATGATTCGAATCATGGTTTATGATTCATTACAGTATTTTCTCTCATAAAAAACACAAATAAATCAAGAATGATTATGAATCATGATGTTAAATTTATGAACCAAACGTCCACAAACTTCTCTATTCTCTTGGGAGTTTGAGTCACGGCGTATTTAACAAGTACAATGAAATTTAATGTGATTTTAATGATTAAAAACTATATATTGATAACAAAAAAAAAGTCAACATTTAGATTTAAATATAACAAGAAAATAATAAACTAAGATTAATATATTTGAATGTGCCATTTCAATATATATATATATATATATATTTGAAAAATGAAAGTGTTAAAAAATGTTTTTGGACTACAAATACGTATTCATGTATTACACGTTAAATTCTAGTGAAAAGTAAGCATATTTTTTCTTTATTCAAAAATATGTACGCACTATACTGCTTAAGCGTTTTTTAGGAGGAAAAAAAAGAAAAATCAAAATTAGAGTCGCATACTTACAAAGTTATCAGGGTTAAGTATCCTGTGTAAAGAGCTCAGTATTACTGTCTATATATGCTAAACTTAGAACACAATTACCTATTAAAAAAAACATAATTCAGATATTTAATTCAAAAATACTTACTGTAATAGGCATATTATACGTAAAGTTTCTAACTATGGCGATGAGTATGATGCAATGTTAAAAGCCTTAAATTTGAAACTATTCCTGTTATTCTTGTAAAAATATAAGGCCCCGTTCATTTCACCTATTCGAGTTTTGTTACAATAAAATTTTTTTAAAAATAATTATAATTAATCTTTTTATTATAATAAAAAAATCTCATATAAAATCAGTCTCAATTAAAATTAATAAATTAAACAAGTCCATAAATTAATAAAATGATATGCAAGAATTTTCCTTATCCTACATTGATAAAGCAAAGTTGAGAGGTTGTTCTTCTCGCCACGCCTGCAATGTGTAGTACATACCACATAATTGGATAGTACAATCCCTAGTACCGTTGACATTTATAACACTTTTTTTCAAAGCTATTTTTTATTCGTGGTTTACTTGGTTTTATTCCTATTTTTTTTGGTTGAAAAGTTATATCCCTATTTATAAGGATTTAATTCTAGGCAATAACGGAAAAAATGTGTCCGCCAATATGGTAGTACAGATTACATCTACAATATGTGGCGCTAATCACACTATATATAAACCCCCTTTAATACCTTAAATTCACGGCGAAAAGACATCCTCCCCAACAACGAAAGCCACTAAGCCAGTATTGTAATAACTAATACCAGAAAAAATGGCTTCTCAAGTCGAATGGGCATGTTTCGTTGCTTGTTTAGCGCTCTTTGCCATGGTTGTTGCCGCGCACGAAGGCCATGAACACACACCAGGAATGGAAATGGCTCCTTCACCAAGCCATGATCATGACCATGGTAAAAATCACGGCAGCTTCGCTTATCCGTCGATGATGCTCGGAGTTCTTGCTCTCGCTTTTCCCTTTCTGGCTTTTTGGGAGAGGATCTGAGGTGTTTGTTTTCTTGGTATTTGTTGGCCATGCCTTTGTTTTCTTTGTTTGTTTCTTTCGACTTATAAGACTAATGACACAGTCCACAAGTCTTATTAGTCGAAAAGTCTCGAGTCCTTTTATTGGGACTCAGAACACATGATATTATTTCTTTTGTTTTCTAAATTCTCATCATCATGTCATGATGAGTTTGGTCCACTTGGAATAACACATGTACTTACATGGTTTTCTCTAATGTACTTTTTTCAATTTGGTATTTGATGTTTGTTTGATCTATTTGCCATTCCATGTTATCATTTTATTGAAGTACCGTATTTGTTATAAATGAAAAGAACAAAGAGGAGAGAATATCAGCTTCTTTGCTTCAATACTTGGGTAAATAGGGATTATACATGAAAAGTATATACATTTGGGGTTATAGCATTCATGTTCCTCAATCGATTGCTTATACCTGTGAAACCCCCAAGAAAAATAATGTGTTACACCTTATAATTCTTTCAATATTACCCTGATCAAAATAAGGACAAACAGATTCAAGAGAGTTGAATCTGTAAAACATTCAATGGATTGATTGAGGGAAAATTTTGTGAAAATGTATATACATATGTATTATATATAGACACAAAAGAGCTAGCATTGTGAATTTAACTTCTTGGATGAATCCGAGAGGTAAGAAACTGCGAAAGCTGCATGTATTGCTGCCCCAACGGGAAGCACATCCTCGTCAACAAGGAAGTAAGGGCTATGTGGTGAATATATGGCTCCCATATTTTCATTTCTTATGCCTAACATCAAGAATGATCCGGGAACCTTATCCAAGTAGAAAGCAAAATCTTCACTCCCCATGATGGTGTTGGACAATTGTGTGTTTTCTTCTCCGACTATTTCGCTTGAGACGCGCTGCACATGTTTGTAAATTCTCTCGTTGTTTATGGTCGGTGGAATACTTGTTTGTCCCTCTCCGGAGAAGTCAATCTCAGCCGTGCACCGGTGCACCGCCGCTTGCCCTTTGATGACCTAAACACAAAAGAAAGTCAATTTTCACCTTGGAAAGTTGCAAAAATTTTTACAAGCTAATTCTAGTACTTGTCTTGATAATTTGTAAAGCTAGGTGTTTAATTTTTTTTTTTTTTTTTTTGTTACCTCTTCTATTCTTTCCCTCAAAGCCTTGAAGCTTTTCTTGCTAAAAGCTCTAAAAGTACCGGCTATTGTAGCCGAATCAGGGATGACATTGAAAGTTGTCCCCGCATGAATCATAGCCACAGAAACTACCTGCAATTCGTCACTATCTAAGGTGAAAAAAAAAAAAAAAAAAAAACTAACGTAACCTTATACGAGATTTAAAATTCCAAGAATTCGTGGACAGATAAAACGTTCCATTTTTACTATTGTCTGGATGCTTTGCACACGGATCAATCAAATTTTAGTAAGAGTACATTAGACTTTTGTTCAAGTATTTTTTTACTTTCCCTAAATATACAAAAGGAGTGCCGATTTAGTATTACTAAAGGTTAGAGAAAATAACATTAAAACTTGAGGTCTCTGTTTTTTTTTTTTTTTTTTTTTCCTCATTATAGTGAAGTTCTGACTGAAAGTAAACGTAGCTTTCATACTCAACGTGAAAACAAGCTTAGTTATGGTTAGATGACTATGCTACTCCTAATTATGCTTATGTAAGGGGTGCCGATTTTGTAGTACTGAAGGTTGGATAAGAAACAGAGAGTCTGAAAGGATTGAGTCTGTTTTTCTTGTGATCTTCGTTTTCATCATAATAAAATTCTACGGTGGCTGAAAGATAGACGGAGTCTTTATATTCAAGGTGAATTACTATAAATCTTACAAGTGCTTTCTTGTCAAGGATTTAAATTTTGATCAGTATTATTATAAACAAACTCGGTTTTAGTTAGATGACTAATGCTACTCCACATCTACAGGGTATAAATCCAACATACCTGGGAATCTAAAGGGTCTATCTCTCTGGAAACAATGCTCTGCAAGCTGATTACTGAGGTTGACACTGCCAAGATTGGATCAATGGATTGTTGTGGAATTGCTGCATGACCACCTTTGCCGCTGATTTTCGCAGTGAAGCTACCGCAGCCAGCGAGAAATTCCCTTGGCCGCGCTGCAACAACGCCTGTGGGGAAGTCAGGCGAAACGTGCAAGCCAAGGATGGCCTCTACCCCATCAAGCGCCCCTTCTTTAATCATGTCCTTTGCACCAAAACCACGCTCCTCAGCTGGTTGGAATAGAAGTACTACAGTTCCCTGCAAGACATGGGAATTCAATGTGACCATATTATAGCAGTGAAGGGAAAGAAATGGAATGCACTAAATTGAATAAATCTTGGCACAATTTGATTTCACCTGTAACAGATCTCTGAGTTCTTTAAGTATCTTTGCGGCGCCAAGGAGCATCGTAACGTGCACGTCGTGACCGCAAGCGTGCATTTCTCCGTCCTTTTTGCTTTTGTGCTCCCATTCCACCAGTTCCTAACTCAATCAATGCAATATTTCCCATGTCAAGTTTATTCAGGAGGGGGGGAAAAAATCAGCTCACTTGACCACACACATTCAGACAGAGTGTGGATAAAAATGCTACAAAGACCAATTTTTGAGTTCGTTTTGTACGAGGATTTAAATCACGGTGATTCTAATTATAATTCTGAAATTAAAACTATGATTCATGATTTTTTGTTCAAATCATGATTCAAAATCAGAATCAGGAGTTTGAATCACATTGAATTAAGAGGGGGAGTGATTTTAAAATCATAATTTGAGTTAGTTTAAAACATCACATCAGATTTTGAATCATGATTTATAATCATCTAAATCAAACACTGATTTTGAATCATGATTCAAAATCACTGTAAATAAATACTAATTCTGAATCAAGATTTAAAATTATAATTCTGAATTCATCCACCAAACGCTTTTATGTTCCCATTACTAAACCCATTGTACCAGAGTTTTAAACAGTGTCTTAGAATATGTTACTCTATCATTATTAAATTTGTTCAATTTTCAAATGTCAAAACTTTTCAACTTTTGTATCATGTCACGTGATTATTAAGAGCCCGTTTAATTCGTTGATTCGAGTTTTTAATTTAAGTTGAGATGTAATTTTATGTAAATTTTTTACTGTAGTAAAAAAATTAAATGTGATTGTTTATGAGAATTTTTTATTATAAAAAAATTTGAATCAGTGAAATAAACGGAGAGAGAACTCTGCTAACAAAGTCGTAAATGATCATATTTGATAGCCTTTTGGGCGACCTTGGTAATTAGCATCATCTACAGTTATGTCCTAATCACTGATTGAAGTTGTCTGATAAATAGTGCATTGATTAGAAATATAAAATGATTTTAAGAATACAATTATTTGGGAGGACTAACTTATCTGATTAGACTTTCAATAGGAAAAAGAAAAAATAATCTGATTAGTCCCAACAATTTTTCTTCCCAAAAAAAAAAAAAATGATTAGCTGAACATAATTTTTTTTTTTTTAAGTTACCTGAATAGGCAAGGCATCCATATCTGCTCTGAGAGCAACAAAGGGTGGAGAGCCGGTCCCAATAGTGGCAACGACGCCGGTCCGCGCCACGGGCCACCGATACGAAACACCGAGCCGATCAAGCTCATGCCTTATAAGCTCACTAGTTTGGAATTCTTGGAAAGCAAGTTCCGGGTTCTCATGGATTCTTCTCCTTATGCTCTTCATCCATTTCACCGTATTGGGGTCATTAGCCAATCCAACAATCTGGTCTCTGACTGAAAGATGTTGATAATCTGATGACGAGCTAAACCATTTTTCACCAGCACAAGTTTGGAAGATCAAAGAGACGCATAAAGGTATGGTAAAGGAGATTAGGAATATGAGTTGCAGAAACTCCATATTGAGGCAAAAAAAATATAGACGTAATTAATAAAACACAAGACAGCAAAAGCAGCAATATAAATAGATGTTTTTATGTGGCACAAGTGAACGCTATGGAATCAATATATATATTGTTCTGAAACACAGATCTCACAAACAAATATATACCAGATTTTAAAAGGTGGGGAAAAGAGAAAAATAAAAATAAAAATAAAAATAAAAGGTGTTACTTTTACGGTACTCATGGGGTTCGTTATTCCTCTCTCTTTTGATTAATTTTTATTTTTTTTTCTTTTAAATTGTTATAGTACAAAATCAAGTGGCAGAGAGCACAAAAGTCAAGCACGTCAAGGAAATAGAATAATAACATGTGACTTTATTTAGTTTAGTGATCGGAATATACAATAAAAATAATGTTGCACTGAATAATGGGGATCAATAATGATGTTGCAAAAAGTTTAGGTAAATGCTAAATTATTATCGCATTAGGGATCAAGTTTCGAGACATGTTTTCAATTCTAATCTAAGATTCAACCTTAAAATATTCATAATTCCGATAGAGAATTCTCCGTTAAAGTTAAAATATTATTCATTTTATCGATTTAAATTTAAAATTTAAATTTTATTATAATAAAAAATTTTTAAAAACTGTTATATTTAATTTCTTTTATTATAATAAAAATTTTCACATAAAATTATATTTTAATTTAAATTAAAATTTTAAATTAACAAACTGAATAAATTCTAAATAGACACGGTCCCAAATAAAGGTGGCAAAAGGTGGAAGTGAGAATTCCTTGTGGATCAGTATGACGGGTGGAGGAGAATGAGACAACAGAGACTAGACTAGACTAGTTGATGGAGTGGGGCCCTTGAGCAACAAGAGGGGGGGAAAAAGGAAAGAAAGAAAAGGCCCACGTGCTGAAATTTGGATTTTGAAGTCGGCAGTTACAACTGCACGTGAATAGAACACCATGTGACAGCAGCTATGCACCGCCAGAAAAATCACAGAGGCGTATATCAATGGGCCACAATATAGTGGTGGGGCTTGATATGCCAGAATTGTGATAACATCTAATATATATATATATATATATATTTTTTTTATTTTTACAATAGGTCTAAAAAAAATGAACCATTCATTCGTTTTTATTTTTAATTGTTAGACTTTTATTAAAATTATTTGTTTTACTTGTCTTTTTAAAAGACATTTATACGTGATTTTGACTGAGGCTTCGTTCACTTTGCAAATTTGAGTTTTTAATTTGAGCTGAGATGTAATAATTTATGAGTTTTTTACTGTACTAAAAAAGTTAAATGTGATATTTTTTGAGAACTTTTTACTGTAAAAATCTAAAACTGAAAACTCAAATCGGTAAAATGAACGAGACCTAAATTTTAAGATCACAAATAGACTTTACAATAGGAGGCCCTACTGTTAGAAGGACCTTTTTCATTAAAATCTTCACAACTTGTAAAACGACTTTTGTAAAGTTTTATTTTGAATTGTCATATTTAGGTCTTTTTTTTTTTTTACTAATTTGAGTTTATAATTTAAGTTTTACTATAGTAAAAAGTTCTCAGAAACAGTCACATTTAATTTTTTTACTACAGTAAAAAGCTCTAACATAAAGTCACATCTCAACTCGAATCAGCGAACTAAACGTGCCGTTAGATTAAGTTCTTTCAACTTCATATACTTTGACATGAATATAAAAATAAAAAATAAAATACTTTTAGAGATACCATATGAAAGGGAGAATATTTATAGTGGATAAGACTATTTTGTTCTACCGATAAAAACTTTTGTTATTAACCGTAAGGCTAGTTTTTTAACTGTTATATTTGTGCATGTTCACATTAAAAATTTACAGTGCGCAATATAAAATTGCTCCCACTGCAGATCAAGCCATTAAAAAATTAATTCAACCATAAAAACAGAGTTCTTATTGATAGGGTAAAATAGTTTTATCACCCTAAAAAAAGCTCTTAAATAAGGGAGTTTCTTTGGTAGTTCTTAAAAAAAATGAATTAATAGTAGTATCTACGTTCAGCTGTTAGATCTAGTTAAAATCACATCAGTTTAAAAAAAGTACACTGAATAAATAATAGACAATTTTTTATGTAGATTTAACAGTTGAAAACTGAGAACTAATTAGGGCCCGTTTAGTTCGTTGATTTGAGTTTTTAATTCGAATTAAGATGTGACTTTATGTGAGAGCTTTTTACTGTAGATAAAAAGTTAAATGTGACTGTTTCTGAGAACTTTTTACTATAACAAACTTAAATTTTAAATTCAAATCGATAAAATGAACGGGAGTTTATACTTTATTTTTTCTAAACCTACTTGAGAAACTCCACCTAAATAATATTTTTATGTGTGGTCTATTTGTTTGGAAAGAAGTTAAAAACTAGGGGAGGAAAAGAGGAAAAGAAGGGAAAAAGTGGATTGTACTTTGTGGTTCTCATTTTCCTGCTCGTTTTCCTTATTGTGCTTTTGGTCAACTCACATGACATGACTATCCAGTTTCAAGAGGAGCTTTCCTTAGTCAGGCGCTCACTCCTTGGTTCTTTCTTTTAGGTGCACGTGAAAATCGTCTTTACTTCTTTAAGTTCCCAATACCTAACAGGATAAAATTGCTATAGTTGTTTTTCTTTTTTGGGGAATAGTTATCATCGTCTTTTTTTTTTTTTTTTTTTTTTTTTTTTTTTATCTAAGTGCATGTTTGGTTGGGAGATTGAGGGATTCAAATCCCCTTATTAAGGTTAAATCAGTGTTTGAAAAGATAAAAATGAACAGTAAAAAATGGGATCAAAAAAGTGATTGGGATCATTTTGGGGCCTGATTTTGGAATCAGGCCCCCCCTAATTCACCTGTTTGAAACCTCATAAACAGTAAAAAAATGTGATTTGACATGGTGATTTGACATGCGGGTGAGAATTTTTTTCATTGGCTTGTTATATAATTGTTCTCGTATTTGATGTGGTAAATTTTTTTCTACTAATTGGCTTGTTATAAATTGTTGCTCGTGGGAGACAAGTTATGTTTGGCTTTTATTTACATAATTTTTTTCTAATACTTTATTTTTTTAATTATACGACGAATTATATATTTTTTTAAATTACACATAACGATTTATATTTATTATATAATTTCTTAAATTATATTTATTTTGATCATGATTTAAATTCAGAAAATAAGACAACTAAACACTGGTTCGAATCACATTTCAGGTTAGAATCAGAATCATGCATATACACATCCAAACGAAGGTTCTGATCACTCTAAATCATGATTCAAATCATGAATCATAGATCTGAATCAAATGACTCAAATCACCCTGATTTCAATCCTTATACCAAACGAACCCTAAGTTTTTAACCTGTATCACTTGATACTTGGACTAAAATTAGAGATTTTATCTGGTAGGCCGCAGTACTAGTCAAATTAGTTTTTAATCGTTAAATTTGATTAAAATTACATTAAATTAAAAAAATGCAGAATAAATAGTTTATGATATAGATTGACAATTGAAAAATAAAAAAAACTATTGGTAATTATTTTTTTGGGTTTTATAAGAGCAAACCCCCTAAAAATATCCTTCTTTCCTTCTAAATTTTTATTGCGTGTTGCTTTTTTGGTGTTGTAATAATGTTCCACGTACACCTAATTACTTGTTAAAAAACATAAAAGAAAGAGACCGAAAACTGTTTGGGCAAAACAAAATTACATCTTTGAGGCGTAATTTTCTTGAGGTGTTATTTGTCGACATTAAAAAATGTTTGCTTACGATTTCTTACAATTCTCTCATTGACAATTGATACAGCAAATCCACGAATTCTATAAATAGTGAGCTTATAATATTTCTTTGAACTCTAAGAAATTAAAACTGACAACGAATCTGAATATTATGGGTCTTATTTGTAGCCAAATTCGTGTTTGTTCATCAACGGATCATCATCGAACACCTTCACTTTGAAACTGTATTTTAACATTCGTATTTATTTGAGTCAATGTCTTTCAATATATACATAATTCGGAGCACTATTTCTAAATAATCACACATGTTATTAACAGACATTTAATTCGATCTTAAGATCGCATTTGTTTATATAGACAATGCAGATTTAAGATCTAAAAAGTAAAAACCAAACTAAAAAAAGATAAGGTTCCTACTAGTTCCTCACTACAAATAAGTAATTACTTGTCACCCGCATTTAACATAAATCACTTATCTTCCTTTTAGATTTCTAATGTGAGACTTTTCTCCTTTTAACTTAACCCTAAAAAAGTTCTTTTATAAAATTTGAGTTAGGAACTTGAGTTTAGTACGTGAGAGAGAACACTATAATTAAAAAAGGTAAATTAAAATTTTTATGAAAAAAAATACTGTAACAAAAAATTTAAATTGTGATTTGAGTTAGATAAAATAACATGCCAATAATCTCCCAACATTACTCACCAATTGACATCCACTTTGAGCTCGTTTGCCGTTGCTCATAGAAGCTTGTTTTAAATTGTTAAAAAAAAAAATTACATCATGGTAGGTAGAGCTATAAATACGGGTCAGCCCATATTAGAATTCAAGCTCAATCCGCCCAACCCACATAACAGGGCCGGGCTTCGTTCTTTTCAAACATTATATTTACTGTAAAAACTAAAAACGTTATTACATTTTTCTCCATTAAAATATTCCATTAGTTCACCCCAAAAATCAATCGACCTAGTAAATCAGTGGCAGCGAGCGAGAATTTCCCTCTCCCAACACACTATCTTGTTTGATACAAGTATAAAGCCTCACAATGAACCGAGCCCAATTTTCTCAAAATTTAAGAAAGGTACACAGTTTGTGATGATTTTGTGTAAGTCTATTATTTACACCATTTTAAATAATTGAGTACTATCATAACTTTTTGTTTTCTCTTTATTAATAGAATATGAATTGTTTTATTTATTTTTTTTAAAAGAAAATTACATTTAATTAAAAACTGATAAATAGTCATTTAGGTATAATACTAATGACCTATTAAAGAGACGACCGCACGCTTGAGACACGAAAACGAGAACACATTGACACACAAATAATGAGCACACATAAGACTCGAATTAAAGAAACCCCTCCCATCGAAATATGCTTTCGAGTGATAGAGGGACAAATCGTCAAACCCTACAAAGAAGGGACATCTACATGGCATAGATAAAATTCTAGCTGGACCAAGACAACCCTAACAGTTGAAATACAAATAGCCTTAAGTCGATCACCAAAAACTAACAACAAATAGAAAAACAAATGAGGGTCGGGTGGGGAGACCAACGCCCTTATTACAAACACGAAAATTACATTAAAAAAAAAACAGAAAAAACCTTTGATCATTGCCGTTAGAAGCCTTCGATGAATGGCAACCGGCCAATGGGTTGTCAAGGGAAATAGCCAGTCAAGAGATCTAACCCACCAAACAACAAAATCGCTTCGAAATGAAGCTCATTTGTTCGGCTTCTAAGCTACAAACCGGTTTAGATCCACCCAAATGGAGCCACCATTGTTAGCGTTTATGCCCTTAGGAATAAATGTAACAATGTTCTTTGAGACATTTTGACTATTAATAAAGATTTATACATTTCATATATCTAAGTATTGTCCTTTTTATGTTCATATTAGTTGAATGTATGATAAGCAAACTGAAAGTCTGAGACTGTCATTCTAAATCTTTAGGTCCTGCATGTAATGTGAAGAACATGCGGAAGACAAGAATCTAAAGATAATAGTCTAAATCTTATGATCCACAATCGAGGGAATAAAGTTGGGCGCTTTATTCATGTTAAGATTGTTATGTTGTCTACTTCCTAACGGAGACGGCTTGTCTTGGTCGTCGGAGGTGGAACTCCATGGGTGGAGACATTGATATAGTTTCTAATGGTGAAATCTATATTGGATTGGACCAAAGTTGAATTGTTTTAATTAATAATTCTGTTTGAATAAAACAATTCACTTTTGACGAATTATATGTTGTCATATTAATCCTGAGATGGATAATAAACCCGTATGCTTGGCTTGTATCCTTTGATGTACCAAAGGGAGACATCCTTACATTATTTAAAGGTACGCTTATCAGTACATTGGGGGTATGACTCGTGTATGCGTAGATTCATTATTTATAGATAGTGGAATCCATAGGTCTTACAAAGAGTCAATGATATCCTCTTATGCATTATCTGTGGATTGAAAAATACGAGCGCTCGGCCATTAGACTACTCTGTGCTATCTAATGGTTTACTATTTGTAATGGTACGGATAGTGTTTTTTCTCATGGTGTGATAATGGTACATAAGATAAATGTAATCGGGAAGGTAAAACGGAACTTGACCTCAAGTTGATTATGGATATCCTATGGGGATGAACACTAATTTATTGAGTCATGGACGAGAGCTAATCAGAGTTTTGTAAATACGCTATATAAATCGAGAATGCAGCTCTAGGCTTTTAGTGGAGTAGCGCTAGACTTTTATAATCATGAGACGGACTTGTTGGTTTACAAGTAGCGTTGTGATTATAGGAGCTTGATTTATATATGTCCATCGGGTCCCTTTCCTAGCTCACATAATTTTCTGTAACGATACAGTGTATTTCCTACATATTGGTAACTTGTGTTTTTTCCTGTAAAAGAGGTTCAAAGTTAATATGAGATTGATTAATTCATGAGTGATTTATCGGGTGAATTAATTGATAAATTAATTCTAGATAAGTTGGTTGAATTATTATTTTAAGAGTTTTTTAATATGAGAAGACTATTATATAACTATTTTGATCATGCAACTTCTCTATTGGGTTGCTTGAATCAAAATTGAGGCTCTATGCAAGTTTCCCATGTTGAAAAACTAGAAAAACAAGTTTCGTCAGTGCAGACAGGTCGACCGGTCCGGTTGACCGATTAGTGAAGACAGGTCGACCGGTGAGTTATAACGTCTCTGTCACCGGTCGACCGGTTGTAACGTAAAATGCATGCTAACATGGCAAAATCGACTCTGTAAGGGAGATAAACTTTAGAAAATCTAATTGTTACGGAAATATGACTTCCTAAACACTATAAATAGCCTATTAAGTCACATTATTCATTAGATCACTTGAGAGACTTTTTGGAGGCTATTGACAAAAGATTCCTGAGAGAAAAAATTGTTTAATTCTCAAGAACAGTTTTTTCTTTGGCTCTCTTGTGATTGGAAGGAGATCAAGAATACCAAGAGGAGATTGAACGACGTGTGCCCACCCGCACTCCGATTGTGGAAATGAGAATAGCAAAGAAGACCAGTTGGTTAAGGCTCTTCCGGTTGCTGTTTGGAATGCTTTGATCTGTCAGACGTGCAGTTTCCTAAATCTCAAAAGGTATGATTTAGATCTTTAGTATTTATGTTATATAGCATCATGAATATGTTCTTGATTGGCTTTGACATTGATTTAAATTTTTAAAATTCCGCTGCGCACTCGATGTCATTATTTTCTAACAACCATACCGTACACTACAACCACCAACGAGGCGAGCCGAAGGACCAAGTTTCATGGTCGGGAGCCCGGTAACGCACCCAGAGGCAGTCCCGCAACTCCGGCCATCGTTCACTCTTTTTTTTTTTCTAGTTCGAGTGGGGGGTTGAGAGAGAAAGTTGGAATTGTTTAGTTGAGTATCTTGCATATTTGCCCTATGAAGAGCAAGTCCCTGCGGGTGAAAATGCCAACTTTCACCTTCATAATTATGGCCTCGACTTCTACATCAGCAACAATACCAGGAAGGAATTTAGCAATTTCTAATCTCCCGTTTCTTCATTTGGCTGAAAAAAGTGGACAACCGTTCTCTTACCCTTTTTTTTTTAAAGAGAGCCTCTACACATCACGAATAAAATTATTATTTACATCTCGAAACAATTAGGTGAGGCACGCGGCTAAGAAGTTCATGCTTGCAGATGCAAAATTACTAAAAAGTCCAAACTTTCTCTTCAGTTTTCTTCTTTCTTCTTTGTATGTATAGCAAACTACAACTATTTATCTTTTTCCTCTTAGCTCTTCCGTATCCATCATCCATCAAACTCTTAAAATCAAAACGATTATTTGATTTTGGAGAAATTTTTCTTGTTGCCAGTTTGAAGTATTAAATTTTCCGTACTGATTTGATATTTTTTTCCCCCTCCTATCTACTATTTCACGAAAATGGTTCTAAGAATAATTTATGTGAAAGGGGAAGAAGAATAGTAATGCGGCCATGTATACCTGCTTCCTATATTCATGAAATACTTTTAATGGAAAATAACAAATTCAGCCAATCTCTCTTTTGCTCTATAGAAGAAAAAAAAGAAAAAAAACTATGTCAAGAAGAACGGGGAGACAAAATTTTTGAATTTAGTTAAAGGGAAAAAAATAGAAGTAGAGATATCCAAGAAACCCAAGACATGATTTTGTATTCCTTTTATTTCCTTCTATTAATTTCCATTAATTTGCTAAAGAATATAATCGCTGGTTGTGCTATTGTTGGGAGAAAATTAACGGGCCATGCGAAGTCCTACCAAGATTGACTAGGTTGAGCAAAAAAATTGTAAAGAACTTTGAATTTTGAACAGATATTTGGTTTCGTTTATTTTACCGATTGGAGTTTTTAGTTTTAGATTTTTATAATAAAAAGCTCTTAAAAAATGTCACATCTAACTTTTTTTTACTATAATGAAAAGCTCTCAGAAAATGTCACATCTCAGCTCGAATTAAAAACTCAAACTCGTAAAGTAAACGAGGTTGGTGAAGAAAAAAAAAAAAAGAAATAAGAAGTGTTTGTATGAAGAAATAGATTAAAGAAAAGAGAATGAAAACTATAAAATATTGCAGTGTGGAATTGTCAAAATGTTTCACATCACCTATTCGTGAAATTCCAGTTAAAACTTTTCACAAAGACTAGCATTTTCCTTTTTTTTAAAAGCAACTAATTGGAAGTTATGACCAAGAAGGCTAACGTGTTGTTGAAACAACAATCCGAATCAAAAAATTCAATTCAGATTGTAATTGAATGTTCAAATTAATCTTTAGTAGAGAATTAAATTAAAATAATTCAAATTCTTGACTTTAAAATTGATCCCACCTCCTAAATAATTTTATTTTTTCTCTTCCTCAATTTTATGCTTAAAAATATTATAACTTTTTCGTTTTAATTTTAATTGAGGTAATTTTTTTTTATTGTGTTTATAATAAAAAGAGTTACAAATACCCATCCATATTACATTTTTTTAATGTCATTCACAATAAGATTTTATAAGATTTGGTACATAATTCTAATGACACTTTAGTTCAAATTTTATTCTCAATATAAATTACAATTTATTTATGTATTTAAAAATCAGTTCAAATCACAATTTAAATCACCACAATTCAAACTAAATCTTATAATCTAAACAGCGAACCAAACAAAGCCTAAGCAAATTGAAGCAACCAATGCACTGATTCTCTTCCCTTTCATAACGACGACAACGATGACCCAAAAAAACAAAAAAGAAGAACCCAATCAGCATTGACTTGGGAAAAAGACATAGTCTAAGGCCTTATTCATTGCACAAATTTGAGTTTTTAATTTTAATTTTACTACAGTTAAAAGCTCTCATAAAAAGTCAAATCTGACTTTTGTATTAAAGTGAAAAAACTCACATATAATCACATTTAAACTCGAATTAAAAATTCAAATCCGCAAACTGAAAGAGTCTTAAATTAATACAGACGTTCGTGGAAGATAACTGAGAAGAGACTTACTGCTTACTTTTACGAGAGAAAAATATCTCCCAGCAACGTGCCATTTCTCCATTTTCTTTATCCAAAAATACAAGCAATCAATGAGGCGATGAACGGACCTCCATGAATAACTTACGTAATTTACATGTGTAACAGATGAAATGCTGAAGAAAAGCAACAAGAGAACTACGTAGACATGAAAGAATACAAGAAAGAATTTTACAACAACGAGTTGCCGAGTTGACACGATACAAGTAATGGAGCCATCTCACCGGAGTCCCAGTCTCCACTTCCCCAATAAGCCTTTGGGACTCCTTTTTAGTCCTTTACTAGGCTTGCGCGTATGCGAAAGTGAAACTACCGCAACAAAAGAGCTTCCCTGTCCGACACAAAGCTAACTCTGAATATACAAATCAGCTTATCATGAATAGACGAATTCGATAACACAAAAGACAGTCATGATTCTCACCCTGTCAGCACGGCTTCCTCTTGTCAACCTTTAAATGAATGTTGTACCACTTCTTCTTCTTAGGCCTATCTCTTGTTGGTTTCTTATACCTCCCTTGCCCATCCTCACTAACCTCCTTGGATGGACCCTTGTTCCTGTTTCTACTTGAACTCCGTTTCATTGGAGGAAGAGTTGTATACGAGGCATGTATCTCATTCCTTTGCTTGAGCAGGTCGTCAATCTGTATAAAACAAACATTTTAAAAAAGTTATTAAAAAAAAAATACGTAGACACTAGATATGGTTAAAAGACCAATGTACTTTAACTCACCTCTTGCATTTCTTGCGCATACCTACTGGTCATCTCCGTAAACTGGGCCAGAACCTATCAAAACAGAACATGAAAACTAGTCGAATATAAAATTTATATGCGTGCATAAGTACTGCTCATGTCATGTCAAGTCCAGACCTCTCTGTATTCAGCTTCAAATTTTGACAACTCCACCCTTTTTGATAGTATTTGTCCTTCGACAGCCCTTAGATTCTCCTTTTCCTCAAAAAAAGGTTCAGCACAAACAGCTTCTATTGTGTAGCTTGCACTTTTAAAAAAATTGTCGCCTAGAAGAATTTTCAAAAATGAAAGACAATGGCTTATAACCATGGTTCAAAACCAAACTGCATAATAATCTAAACTGGACACAAAATCTTTTGACAGACCATAAACAGAAAACACGTGGGTTCCAGCCTTCAGTTCGTTTATTTCACATGGCTGAAATCCATCTAATTTTTTGAAGAAGGCGGCATCAGGATCCTTTGCAGCAGTTATCTATAACAAAAATTCAAAACCAAATTCGGGTTAAAAAGCTATGAACTAAATCTTTTACAAGACAAACAAATGATGACAGCTTACCGAGTTGACTGTTTGATCCAATCGGTATACTGGAAAACAAAGAAAATACATCCCAGCAGATGTAAGCTTTCCGGTTTTTGCACTGTCCTCCTAATAAGAAACAAGTTGTCCATGAGAGACTTGAACAAACAAAATACACCCCGTCGACTCTACAAGGAGGAGAGAGAGAGAGAGAGATGGGTCTAGTGTACCTGTAGAGCAAGACTCAGCCCACTATTCCCTTCCTGGTCAAAGTACAATAACTAGAAGAGAAGCATAGCATTGAGTCAGTTAAGTTGTAATTCAGTATGTACTTATAAAGCAGATTCATCTACACTTCAACCAGAAATAGAAAATGATCCATACAAACTTCCACACGAAAATAGATTTCATTATAGAAAGCAACTTTTTTTTACAGAAGTTTTGACAGATTTTCGAGGGAAAGGAAAAAAAAAAAAGGAAGAAGAGAGTGAGAGCGGGGGGAATCAAAGAACAGTAAATAAAAAATTAAGCAAAGTCCGTTCAAAAATTCTGCAAGAGATTCAATGAATCAACCTTAAACTTGCTTTTGTCAGATGATTGCACTCGGCAAACGAATCCAGCTTGTGCCTCCTCTTCAGTAATTGTAACGGAGTAGAAGTGAGCACATTGCTTTTCAACCTATTAAAAAGAAAAATATAAATAACGTTGCAAAGAACAGTAAAAAATTAACAGGGAAAAAAAGGTAAAGACCCAACCTTTCTGGATATAGGCTGCCCCAATGGAAGTGGACGAATAGTGACCATGCCATTAAGTGCCTCCTCTAAAACCGTTGCTGATACAGTGGTCTTAATTGGAACCCCAAGTTTACTGAAAAGGGCAGCAAACATGGTGTTGACTGCTCCCAGACTTGAAAGATCTAGTTCCAATTCTTGACTCTCTGCTTCAACAGCCTAGTAAACAGATAATGCAACCATGTCAGGCACCGATTTTCTCATTTAATCAAAATAAATAATTAAATTCTCATGATAGCTAATTAGCTATAAACAAATAAAACAACCGGAATCAATAGATTTCCTGAGTAGCAGAGTGACAAATATGACTGGTTAGAAACACAGGTCAGATTTTATATATTTATTCAATAATATCATACCTCAAATCCAGCTGTATCATACTGACGCCGTTTATCTGGGTCAGACAAGATATTATAGGAGAATGTGACCTCCTTAAACGTATCAGCTGCTTCAGGGTCATTTGCGTTCTTGTCAGGATGATACCTGCAATGATTTGCTTTAAGCCACTTAAATATTGCTACTTTTCATTTTAATAACTTAATGAGACTTCGATCTCCATCTCCTTACCAACTAGACTAGGTAAAGGCCTTTTAACCACATTAGCAATGGACGTGAAATGTAAAGCAAGCAGGTTGATAATACAGAAAATACAAAAGCTAAACAAATATCAGATGCATAAACCTATTCCAATCAATATTCATCTATAGGTAACATTGTAACCAAAAGCTCGTTGACCTGAAAGAACAACGTGTATCCAAAACAGTACTTTTCCTCTACTTATAGTTTAGGTCAAGCCCAGCCGACATGTCATAGAAAAGACCAAAAGAGCTCAAATATGTTTTCAACATTCCTACAACAGGCCAAAATTTCCCTAAGAAATTTCACACGTGGACTAATGGCGCTAAAGAGCTCAAAAAACGATCATATAAATGCAAGCGAAAAACTCAATCTTTCTTCACGTGCATATGCTCAAGCAAATGTTCCAATTGGCGCTATCTTTTATCGACTGACGAATCAGTCGCTTGATAAGCTAATTGAAAGCACCTTACAGTTAATCAATAAAGTAACAGCTCCTAGTTTAACAAAACAACTAGATTTAAGGACCAAAACTTTCAGCTACCTATCCCTAAGTTCACCCATCCTTAATAGCTGATTAGTCCTATTTGCTCGCAAGAACGCTCTAGAACCCCGAATCGATAAGGAAAAAGGGAAAGACTGCCATCTTTCTCAATCTTCAACAAATTAAAAAAGGAAAAGTTACTAAACCATTCATTTCCCTTCACTTCTGTCTGCTACATCTTGTCGGGAGAAAAAAAAAAGAAAAAGAAAAAGAAAAACAAGAAAGTTCGAATTTTGAATGCAATTAAAGCTTAAGCTAAAGAAAACTCTTCAGAAGTAGTTAAATCTCTTCTCCCGGGAGAGGGCTAAGGGAATTTCAAACTCATTAAAAAAAAGAAAAGAAAAAGAAAATACTCATAGGCTAAGAAAAATTGAACAATTATTAAGATATAACATACTTGAGAGCCATTCGTCGGTAAGCGCTTTTGATTTCCTGATCAGTGGAGTTCCTAGAGACGCCGAGTACCTCGTACGGGTCCCGCCGGAGCTGCTTCGCAGCGTCATGCTTCTCCGATTTCGATCTACTCGCCGGCATTCTCGAATCAGTCGGCGATTCGTACGCGAAAAACCCTAAAAATCACCCAAAAAGATGCTCCGAAATCGTCGAACAATCCACGACACCGAATCAAAATTCACCTCATTTTACGCGAATTTCTTGCGAAATCAGCCTCTTCAACAGCCCAGAGGAAACCCTATAAAACCAGGACGGAACAGAAGCTCCATGCACCTCCGAGCTGGAGCTCGCTTTGAGAGAGAACCGAAGAGAGAGAAAGAGACAAGACAAGAGGACGAGAAATTGGAGGGGAAATTAGGTGTTATATTGTTATTATATTAATATTTAAAATTATATATATACATTTCACTTCAAAATAATATTTGAAAATACTTTCGAAGAGAATTTGAATGTCGATAAGGTACACGGAGTGCGTAGAAGTTAGAACGCATGTGATGTTGACGTGGCGCTTCCTAAACAGCGTGCATTAAAGGAGTGCGCAGTACGCACCAGGCGCAGTTAAGATTGGGCCAATAAGAGATTTAATTTAAAAAACGTTTGATTCATGCACTATAATTTAAATTATGGTATGAATCTCTTTACTAGACGTATTTTTAATTTAAATTTTATTTGCATTAAAAAAATAGGAATTTAATTTTAAGAGAGGGCATCGGGTTCAAAATTATGAGGCCATCAAGAAATGAATGCTAAAAAAGCTAATGAATTGAGATCGCAATCAGTGGGTTGGACTGAGAGAGAAATCTGACCTCAAATTCTAGATTATTTACTTTTTGTATTTTTTAAACTATATTTTGGCTATATTATATACATATTTTTTGCTTTTCTTTCTGGGAAAAATGATTAGACCATATGGAATGAAATGGACCCAGCTAAGGAAAAAGTTTGAAATCATATTCTCACTTCTTGCAGGGATTGCATTTTTAAGTCCCCAAGCTACATTTGTTGTTATTTTAGGAAAAGAAATTGTGAAAAAAGGGGAAAAAAATACAGTGCGGATGGTGATGAGGAGACAGATGAGAATTGTTGGACAACATAATGATGAGGGGATGTCTACGGTAGGGGGGCGCTTTTTTCCTCTACCGATACGGTAAAATCTTATACACCGTTGGATAAAAAATCTACGGTCCAAGATCATCTTCTCCTAGAAACAAACATCATAACAACTGCACCTGATCAAATTCACCTTTCAAGTGTAATACTCCATCTCGCTTCTCCTCAACGGAAGCCATATCCTCCGACCGCGCCAGCACCAAGCTCCTTTGTCCAGCCCTCTACCGGCGATCCGCGCCCCCGCTCTACTCGTCTGCATCTTGGCCCCACTCGCCCGCCCTCTCAGCCATCGGCCTTTGCGCCCCAGCAAACCGCCACCCTCCACGCTGTCGTCAGAAAATGTTGGCCCTCCCCGGCAGGTCGCTTGTCGGGCCTCTCGCCCCTCTCCGTTCGCCGTTCACAGTCTCACCGCAGTAGAACCTTCGGTCCTCGCCATTAACGAACAGTGGGTCGTGACCCACGAGATGGGTCTCGCTGCCCACCTACGAACGCCGCGGGTCTCTCCGGCGAACGTCCGCCGGAATCTGGGTTTCGCACTTCTTTGTTCTGTGTACCGTGTAAATCAATGGAGATTACATTTTTTTTTTTATTTTGTCTCATTCGATATGTGAAATTTGTTTGGATTGTTGTAAAGTTTCTGAATAACATTGAGAATTGGTGGGTTAGCATCGGCTTTGAGGGCTTGAGATTTAGCCTCGTTCATTTGTAGATTCAAATTAATATGTGATATTTTTTTAAAATTTTTTATTATAATAAAAAAAATTAAATGTGATATTTTTTTAAAATCTTTTGTAAAAATTTTAAATTAAAATTTAAATCAGAGTCCATTATTTTAATTTTTGATTTATCAAATCAATTTGTGTATTTGTTAAAAATTTTCGCGAGTGTCGATTCAGCTTGATATTATTTCCTTGATTGTTCTGGTTTTTGTATCTTTTGATTTATCAAATCTTTGGTTGTTAGGATTTTTGTGACTTTTGTTTCATGAATTGTTCGAGTTTTTGTGCATTTTTTTTTGTTTTCCGGCAAGGCTATGGTACTGGGTTTGAATTTTTTTTTTTTTTTTCCCAGTAGAGTTCTGAGTTTGAAGTTTGATATGTGTATTTGTTGAAAATTTATATGAAATATGGGTAAAAAATTATATTTTGAAAAAGTAAGTGTTGTTTTTGTAATTATATTTATTATGTTTGGGTTACAATCAAATGTGAAATGAAACACATGGACCTTCGCCGAGATCTAATGTGAATCGTTGGATTTCACCCTACCATAGACATGCCAGAGAAAAGAACTTTGTCGGGAGATCTTTCCTCTGGCTTGTATAAACAAGCCATTCGTTTTTTAATTACATAAAGAAAAGTTTCCAAATGTGTTCAAGCTTCTCATTATTTTTTCCCTAGATAATCGTATTATTAGAAATTAGTTGTGCCAGAGCAATAGGGTCAGACTCATGCAAGTCAATGAGTGTGCTTAGAAAAGGGATTTTGTGGTTTATTGGGTGCGTTTGGAATTGATTCCAAAACGTTTTTGTTTTCTATACGAAAATAAAAATGAAAACGTTTTTAGTTTCATTTTTGAATTATTTCTGAAAATGCGTTTAGTAGTTTTATTTAGAGATTGATTTCAGTTTTAAAAAAAACTGAAACTGCGTTTGGTGGTTTAATTTTTGAAAACATGTAATAATAGATTAAATAATAATAGATTAAATAAATAATATTATTAAATATATTAAATAATAATATATTAAATAAATAACATAAATAAACATATATAATACAAAAACGGTTTCAGAAAAGAGGGAAGAAAATTGAAAAAAAAAAAAAAAAAAAGTGAAATCCGTTTTCAGAAAACAGAAAACAAAAACGAGAAAATGAAAATACATTTTTTTCGTTTTCTGATTTCCATAAAAAGATAAAAACGTTTTTGGTTTTGTTTTTTTAAAAAATTTGCACCAAACACGTTTTTAACACCCGTTTTTATTTTTTTGCTTTGAAAACCGTGAAAAACGAAAATGAAAACACAAACAAACAGGCCCATTGTTTTCACTAATCTTACAATGTTGCTATTCTCCAGTTTTAAATACATATAGTTCGGATCTAGATTTTTTGTCTTATTTTTAGTATCCTAATTAGTGTATAATCAATCATATCATGTTACATCATCTTATGATAAATACAAAAAAATTAATCAAAAAGCGGTTTAAATACTAAAATTAGACATAAGATAAAGACACAATGTGATAACACACAACGCGGCATGATATAATTGGTTATACACTAATTAAAATGCTAAAATTAGACAGAAGATTTGAATCCATAAAGTTTAAAATCTTTGTTTATAAATTAACATTTTCCAATGAGGTTTGTCACAAAAACAACACATAAATTTAAGATTAAAATGAGGTGTTTTTTTTAAGACAATATAACGCATATTTCATATGTTAAATCTAATGAAAATCACATCAAAATTATAAATATACAAGATTATAATGCATATTAGACAGAATACATAATCATATTAATAGGGTATTTTTTTCATGTCTTAATTTAGAATTCTCCTTACAATAATTAGAGAAGCGCATTGTATTATCTTATGAGTTATGATCGAAGAGGATATACTGCTTGACCAGGTAGACTGCGCAGGAAGCTTGCTGTATAAGTGCATAATATTATGGAATATATAAAATAAAGTGAAATGATATTGCATTCTCTCCACATTATATTTAACTAGAGAAAACAACTTATTAGCTTGTCATATTTGCCACGTTCAGGTTTAACTAGAGAAAACAACTTCTCAGCTTGTCCTAAGCACTTTTACCATCTTTATTTTATTTTATTTTATTTTATTTTTTATCTTGGCCTTGAAATAAATCATAACAATTATAGAAATGATTGAAAAGTTGCTGATATGATAGATGTACTCAAAGACAATGAAAAATTAAGGTCTCGTTCATTCTGTGAATTTAAATTTTTAATTTGATTTAATATGTAATATTTTTTTAGAGTTTGTAATTGTAGAAGAAAAAGTTAGATGTTATATTTTTTGAGAGTTTTTAACTATATAAATCTAGAATTAAAAACTCGAATCGGTGAAATAAACGATACCTAAAAAAATGAGATTTTTTTTTTTTTTTGAAATAGTTGGCCCAGCGCAAAAAAGAGCATAGTTAGCGTTAATAAACTTTCCCAAAAACAAGGAAGACAATATCAATGGGAAATGATGTTTAAGGGTCCACCATTCTCTCCTCTTGGTGGCAAATTTCATAAAGTGGGCAGTGAAATTTTTTGTTCATTTTAAGTCCAGAGAAGTTCCACAGATGATAGTTTGATATATCAGATCAGCAATATATAAATAGAACACAAAAAACAAGACATCTTTCTCTTTGATTTTGACAATAGATTTTGTTTGTTTGTTTAGAATGTTGCTAATGGAAATTGTTTTTAAATGGATATATATGGTTACCTAATCTACCTATGAAGAGTTTTGTATACTTTAGAATGTCTCATTCACAGCTGGCTTTAGGCTTATCTTTTAATTAGAATAATAAAAATGTCAGGATCATTAAACTAAATACTTATTTTATGTCAAAGCTTATGGGTGGTTTACCAAAACTTGTAGGTGAAATAATAATTTCTTAATGATTTGAAGGTTTGACACAAATGGAATGAGTTATGGAAAATATACCTTCATATTTGAGCATAATATTTTTCTTTCCCATCCTTTAACAGAAAGAAGAGAGAGCTCTCTTTTTTTTTTGGAGCTTTTTATGAAAACCTACTCAACATCTACATTTGTTAATATTAGATTTAGTCCAAATAATATATATTGTTAATATTAGATGATTAAATCTCGTTCAAATCACATCAAAATATAGAGATGTACAAAAATATAAAACTTAATATAAATTTAACAGTTTAAAGTATGATTGTACTAATAAGATATTTTCATACTCTATCATAGAATTCTATCTCTTTTTTAAAGCGTTTGGCTTCCTTCACACACGCTCAAAGATACTTTAGCTAGTGATCCTCTTCAACATTCTCATCTTTGTTTCTTTTTTTTTTTTTTTTTTTTTTTGGTAACTTGATGTCCATTATCTCAACGACAAAATGTAACATATAAAAGAGGGGGGAAAAGGACAAAATGTAAACTCCTAGCCAAGAGAAATTGGAAACCACTAATTGATATAGACATATGATTAGCAAAAAGAAGAAAAAAAATAATTATATACACACACACAGCATAATCAAATGTAAGAATATTGGATTTATAGTGGCATAAATACCATGCATTAGAGCAATAAATTCTCGTACTTCTTTATACTAAGTTATGAATTTAAGACCACATGTTGCAAAAAAGAAAAAAAGTGGTCTAAAATCAAGCCAACAGAGAAATAAATGGTCCGTCCTTTTTTATTTATTTGGTAGGTAAGAATACAATTCCATTTTTATATATAGTTTCAGAAATTCATGTTTAGTTTTGAGGTGATTATAAGCTTAGACATTAATGAAGGAAAGTATTGTGCTTTAAGGATGAGGATCAAGAGGGTGACCCAGCACCTAATCACCCACTAACTAAATCAATTTCATGACTTTGTAATAAAAAGTGAGACAGATACTTGCGTGACAACTCTTTTATCATCCTTGGATAAAACGTGGGAATACTTTTTTGGGAACCTTTACAATTTTTACCTTTTCCAGGGACTCCCCAACAATGATTGCAAATTTTTTTTTTTGGTTGGAAATATACACGAAATTTTTATTATTTATTTTTTTTTTTTATAAAAAAAGGGTAATCCAATTGTCCATTTTGACAAAAATCTGTCTGTTATCTGTTATTGTTTTAAAATATTTTTTTTTGGCTAGTTTTCTTTTCTTTTTTAAATGTATATATATATATATATATCCAGCTCAATTGACTTAACACTTATTCATTTCGTCGATTTGAGTTTAGAATTTGAGTTTTACTACCGTAAAAAACTCTCAGAAATAATCACATCTAACTTTTTTACTATAATAAAAATTCTCATATAAAATTATATTTTAACTCAAATTAAAAATTTAAATTGGCAAACTAAACAGCACTTAATCTGTTTATGTTCACCAGTCACCATCCAGTCATCCACACCCAGGTGATAAACAACTTCGGAATGGGCCGGGCTAGGATTTGTTAATTTTCTAGACCAGGAGCTGTATATGGGCTAAGAAAGAAAGGTAACCCAGTGCGTAATTTCTAGTTAAAAAAAGGAAAATAGTAGAAAATAGACCAATATAAAAAGTTTAAGAAAGTATATAGGTTAATTTTTAGTTATAAAAATTAATAGGTCATAACTTATCAAGTTATGATTCATAATTAGATAAATTATGGATAAACTTGTCAAGTTATGGCTCATAACCAGACAAGTTATGAACAATTATGGACAATAACTTGTCAAGTTATGGTTCATAACCAGACAAGTTATGGACGAAAACAGTAATTTGGCCTATTTATTAACTTATGTAAACTATTGGCCTATTAATTTTAATTCATCTCAAATCTTGACATATTTCTCTCTTTCTCCCTTAAAAAAAAAAAAAAGAAAAGTACTTGGTTGACTTGCAAACCTATATTGTATGTCATTATAAATAATTAAACGTTATTGTAAACTTTTTTGTTTCTTTATTAACTGAATAATAATTATTTATTTTCGAGTGAAGTGACATATATAATATTTTTTACCATCTTACATGATATTTATGGTCTTTTTCCAAAAATTAGGGTATGTGCCTCTCAACTCATCTCTTTAGTTTTGTGACACTCTTATAATTCTGCCTTTCTTAAGATTAATATATAAAATAAGAAAGCGAAGAAAAAAATCTTATAGCATTTAATAAATGGTAAAAGTTCTTACAATATATTTTTTATTGAAAAAATCTTTCATATTACTTTGTTAGAGGGGCATTCCTCTAGTTTTTCCTTCATTTTCCTCGTCGAGAAAATTATGAAATTTCTCCTCTTAATTTCGTTTCTTTAGTTTTGTGCCTTATATCTTACGTCCATTTGGTTCATAAGTTTTAATCTATAGCTTTGATTCTGCTACAATATTTTTTTTTACAAAAATATTGAATTTAAAAAATTCTTGTTAGTGGGTTCTCTTACAAAATTTGAATGCATAATTAAAATCATTAGTTCGAACCTATAAACCAAACGGGGCCTCAAAATTTTTTGATTCTTAATTTTGTGACTCTAATTCCGTTATAATAATGTTGTATCTCTTAAGTTAGTATAAAAAGGATAAAGTGAAAATATAAATAATACAGTGCTTAGTAAATGTATAAATCTTTAATGCCTCGTCAGAATTTAGAGGACATTTCTCAAGATTTCCTTCCTTGTACTTGTCGAGAAAATTAAGAAATATGCCCATTAATTTCTTTTTTAGTTTCGTGACTAATTATGTGATTCTTTCTTAGAATTGTGGCTCTGAATTTAATATATAAGATTATAACGGGAGAAAAAAAAAGTAGAAATCTTATATAGAAAATTAAGTGGTATGACAAAGCTTTTATATGTATTCAAATTTATACGATATTTTTCTGTCAAAACAAAAAAAAAAAATTATACAATATTTAGTTGATATTTAATTTTGACTAATCTATTTATTTGATACAATTACAAATCCAAAACTTCAATACAAGTGGCATAAATCTAAAGGTGGTGTTTTTTCTTTCTTTCTTTTTTTTTATGCCAAAAGCACATAGTAGAAATAATCCATAACTCAGCTAACCAATGGCCAAACAAACTAAACAAGACACCTCTGCTATTTATTGGCAAAGAGTCGGTAGGTCAAACAAAAAGAACAATGCTATTAGACATAAGTGATGTTGAGCATCATTTATAAATAGAAAATGGATCTACAGTATGAGTTCATAAATGGAGTTCACATTCTATTAGTAGTGGTGCTTAATACCGGTAATGTCTTAAAATGTTATTCAAATAAATTACTTTAACTTAACAAGGGGCGCACTTTAATTATATGTTAATGTTACGTGATCAATTAGAATACCACGAAGCACATCCATCACTAACATTCTTAAAATATGTGAATTTTATAGGTCTCGTTCTTTTCACGAATTCAAGTGAAAAACTCAAACTAAAATTTAAATTTTTATAAAAGAAAAAAAGGTTGAATTATAATTCGAACTCTAAAAAAAAAAAAAAAAATGTTAATGTTAGCTGTACAAATCCTTGTGCTCCTCATTGAATGTGCATTTCTTTACTCTCTTCTATTGTCGTCCATAATCAGAAAGACTAGAACGATATTATTATTAAAATATAAATTAAATAAAAAACACGTAAAGTCTGATCAAAATAAAATGCATGGTGAAAATGAAAGAAATGGCAACAGTTGTAGCAATTATTTTCTTTCTATCTTTCTTTCTTTATTTCATTTCCGAAAAAAAAAAAATAGAACAAGCTGCTTATACGACACTTCATCTAGGAAACATCATTCAGTGATCACTGCAAAAGTATATAATTATTCAAGGGCAATTACATCAGCACCATGAATACTGATCCCTAATTCTTGCTTAATTTTTGTTTTTGGTCTTCATGACTACTTTAATAGCTTGCATTGTTCTTGTTATCAAATTATTTGAACTATGTTTAAGACGCTAAGGCATTGACCAAGCTAGAAGCCAGAGTGTTGGACAGATAATTATAAATATACACAAGTACATTGCATGTGTAATATATTTGCATGATGCTTTAATTAATATATCTCTCATAGT
The DNA here is from genome assembly GCF_000414095.1 of Morus notabilis. Classification (NCBI taxonomy): domain Eukaryota; kingdom Viridiplantae; phylum Streptophyta; class Magnoliopsida; order Rosales; family Moraceae; genus Morus; species Morus notabilis. The sequence goes on from NW_010362482.1 coordinate 2,153,549, forward strand.
ACGTATCTCAATTAAAGACATAAAATATTAGACGGTTTATCCAAATTGTAATAAGTCTTATAAGTCAATTTAAAAGATAATTTTGCTTGATTTGAACGAACATATTTTAAACACATTTTAAATTAAACATCAATTCGGGTAGAGCAATTGATTAATTGTGTTGTTAATACAAATCCTAAGCATGTGACGGGTGATTATTTTGTTTTAAATGTACAAATATTAAATGAATAAAAGATATATATAGCCAACAAATCTTGTATATACGTCCAATCCTAGTCCTAACTCGATTAGAAAAATTGTAATAGAATATACCAGATGAATCCAATTTTCAAAAAGTCATATCATATTATTATTTCATCTTGAATAGATAATTCAAATCAAGTATAATTTGATATCAGAAATTAAGTAAAGATATTCAAACAAATGGTTCTCTTCAAAATACATTAATTTAATTGCTAATGAGACGAGTAAGAGGTATACTAAATTTATATTGATAAGTGACAACCATGACTAAAATGAAAGATAGGATCTTCTAGATTATGAAGAACTAATTATAATATATACTTATAAACTAATATCAGGATGAGTAGGTTTACAAAAAACCTGGTACAACCATTGGAATTGTTCAAAAACCATCTTCTTCTCTATTTTTAATTGTTTCTTTCATGAATATTTTTATGGAAGAAAACATTTTCATCTACGTACCAAATTTGTACTTTTTTGGTTTTTTTTTCATAATTACATATCGACATATCTTAGACTACTAGTGTTTTTTTTTTTTTTTTTAAGGGAATTCTACTACTAGTTTTCTGTATACAGGAGCCATAATCAAGTTGTAAAAATAAAAGTTTAATACAAATTTTTAAAATTAATGTTTCGTATAGCGTCTAAAAGTTTAATATACGTGTGTGTGTGTTTGTATGCCGAAATATATATGCTAATCATATATTTTAAAGTAACAACTTTCACACTACATGAAATTGTATAAATAATTAATCTCAATACACCAGCTATATCAACCGACTAATAATTTTAAGTAATAATCTAACCTAGTTTTGCAAATGGGGCTTTGCAATTATTTATCAACCCACATTCTTATTATTCTCCTTCATGGCTTCGTTTATACATATTAATATAAAGATGTATAACATATTCTAAAGAAAGTTTCTCGGTTTTTCGAGAGAAAAGATGTATAAATTAATGTTAGTCCAATAAGTAGGGTGTTCCCTTGCACTAACATGACTTTAATATGCCTGGATCAGATCCCGTTTAAAGCAAGTTATATTTATATTTGAATTATATATGCTTTGCAATAAAGATATATAAACGTACAATAATGGCACCTGAAATTGATTAGATATTGTCCTAAGAGATCAATAGGTTGAAACTGAAATTATCAATTAGTATTTAATTAATTTGGTAGTACAATATTACGAATAAACAAATGTGAATTCAGCCCAATCAAAGTGTTCAAAATTCATCAATTGTGGCATTCACCACTCTCAACAATATACTGCCATTTCTTTATTATCTGCTTATTTAGATTTGAATGATATATGCTTGGCAATAAAGATACATAAACGTACAATAATGGCACCTGAAATTGATTAATTATATACTGTCCTAAGAGATCAATAGGTTGAAACTGCAATTCTCAATTAGTATTTAATTAATTGGTAGTACAATAAGCCCAATTAAAGTGTTCAAAATTCATCAATTGTAGCTTGCACCACTCAACAATATTGCCATTTCTGCTTGTATACCTCATAAAATTTGCATGTATTGTGCATGCATACGATTCCATAACCTCTACAAGAAGTTGCACATAAAACTGTATGATCATATATAATCAATGGTTAATCTTTCTTTCTTTGATCAAATATTTGTTTATGCCTTGATCAGTTTTGTTCTTTCTTTTCATCTTTGCCAATCATATTCAAAAGTTGGAAAGAATCAAAGTCACTGTTGAAGAAGACATTAACACATCACTGTTTAACCTACACTGCTAAAAACTCTTTTCTTTTTCTTTTTCTTTTTTTTTTTTGCTTTTTCATATCCCACTTGGGGAGGAGCTAGCTATCTTTGATTGAAATCCTAGACCTAACTGAAGATCTAAAGATTTACAGCTTTGTTTCGGAGAAGGCTTGAAGATGACAGAAGATCCATTGTTTGCTCCTCCTGATCTCATGTTGTCTGAAGCATGTGTTGTTAAGGTGAACTTGCATGTTTCTTGGATGGAAGGGGTATAATTGTAATTATCGTAATTAGTTGGTGAAGAATACCAACTATTACTATTAGATAGCTGAGAAGAATTATGATGATCAGCATATTCAAAAGGGTTGAAACTAATCTGTTGGGACTCATCATGGAAGGTCAAATCTGAGGCATTATATGAAGAGGAATAATAATTATCAAACAACATTGGTGGGGTAGTAGTGGAAGTAGTATTTGAGCCTGAATTATATTGGTATGAAAAGCCAAGGCTGTTTTGGAAAGGTTGAAGGTAATAGCTGAGGCTGGCTTTCCTGGCTTGAAGCTGCAACCTTTTCTTCTTCATTCTCTCCTTCTTGTGGGCATTTTGATGGCCTCCCAACGCCTGCGAATTCGCAAACTCCTTGAAGCAATACTGGCACTCAAACTTCCTGTCATGATTAATATGATCTGGCGAGCTTTTTATGGTGATCTCCTTGGGAGGTACAGAGTTTGAGGAGTTGACACTCTCATCTCCTAATTCTGCTGATGAGCCGCCGCCTTTCAAAGAGCTCGTTTCGTGATCGATATTATTATTAATCTTGCATGGATTCAGCTCAAAACCAAACAATTTGAGCTTCTTCTCAATACAAGATCCAGAAGAATGGCCATCATGTTCCTCATCACATGAGGGATGAAGATGGCTTAAGGCATCTTTTGCCATATTGTTTGGCTTAATTAATACAAGAGGGGTTTTAATTATTTGTGTGTGGGATTTCTTTGGTGGTGAAATTGTGCACAGATTAGTGGTTGGTTTCACTTGCTTTTATAGTAGACTCTTTGTGGTTTACAACGATGCAATGCATCTAAACAATAATAGGTTTAATAAACACAAACGGCACAAGCACACTCAATGGTCATTTTATAAAAAAAAAAAAAAGGCAGAAAAGAAAAGTCAGATCAGAGAAGCCATCTCATGCAATATTTATTTTTTA